>NC_088863.1:1716753-1924757 GCF_032884065.1 Artemia franciscana
CGTCAAACCTTCTTCGCCATCTTAAATCTTTTAGGAAGAAAAAAGTAGCAGCCATTTGCCGGTTTAAAACCAAAAAGCCCTCACTACTGATTAAGACATTCTGCATTAAGTAGAATCAACTTGAATGACAGATTTTGTTGTTGCAAGCTTGTACATTATAATAAATAATTTGTCTTTTAAAGTATCTATTCCGATTGACAAAACTCATTCTTTACAGCATGTTAGCATGAACTGTTTGATCATATACTCTTCTAAACATAAAGGAGGGCTAGGCCCCTCCCTTCAAACCCCGTGTTTCTGTTTTTAAGTCATACATTCATTAAGTAATGCTTTCTGAGAGACAATCATCTCTAAAAAAATGCACTTCTCTCAATTTATTAAGAGAAAGGCCTGGAATTGCAAAATTTAATTTCAGGATCATCATTTCCAAAGGTTTCAAGGCAAATTCACTGAAGAAATCTTTTTATTGGAATTGTCCCCATGGACGCAAGTAGTGGGTAATTCCCCCGAGGAAGTTTGAAGATATTCAACCCTTTATATAGATAGATTAGAAAATTGAAAAATAAATAGAAATAGAAAATTTATAGAAATACAATAAATCTATTAGCCTAAATTGAATATGCAAATCAAGCTTGAGACGAACAAAAGTCAATACAAACCAGAATTTGGGCTTTGCCTCCTAATGCCATTTTAAAAGTTTAAAGCCTATTGCGTCATTGGCGTTTTACTGAAAACTATATGTGTCTTCTATAGTCTTGGAAAATAAAAATAAAGTCCATATAAATGATCAATATAATGCTATTAATTGTTGAAAGATCATCAGTTCAAGATTATATTTCACTTTAATTTTTAATGGTGCAGTAACCGCGAAAGAAAATATTTACAATATAATTCGTTTTCAGTGAAGCACCATTTATGCAGTATGATTTAAACTTTTACAGTTAGGGAAAGGAGCTACAGTATCGAGTTCTTGTTTTTGGTATCAATCAATTAGCCATAATTGATTACTTTCCAATTGAGTTACTATAGAAATACCTCAACTGGTAAGGTTAGGCTAAAAAACCACTCCGAGAAGTTTTAGAAGTTTCATTGGTAAAAACTCAACTTTACACCTAATCACAGGACCATACGTAGAGGTTCTAGGGGGAGAGATTTTCATAAGGTTGAAAAAGAAGGAGCTTACCCCTGGATACAGGCCTGCCTGATCACGTGACAAAAAATGACCTGGATCATTCCTGATTTCCGCTGTTTCCCTTAATTGCACTTTTTTCGCAATATGTTGTTGCCTGAGACCCAGTCAGGCTCTTGCCTAATAGTATATTTATTTATATGGCTTTATTGTATATTCATTCTGCAGTTTTTTACGCTGTTTGTGACGTAATAACTAAAATAGAATTAATATCTTTCTGTATTAAATGAAAAAAAAAAACAAGTTTGTTAACTGCAAGTAAGGAGCGCAATTAAAACTTAAAACGAACATAAATTATTTTGTTTCTGAAATTGGTCGTCCCCTCCTCAAGGCCTTGCTCTTTACGCTAAAGTTTGACTCTTTCTCACAGCTCTACTTAAAAAAAATACTTCAGCGTAAAGAGTGAGATATTGTGGAGGAGACGAACCCCTTATATACGTAATAATATATGTTCGTCTTAGGTTGCTCCTTACCTCCACCACAAAAAAACTTTTTTCATTTATTTTCTCATTGCTCTTTTAAATAATGCTTGAAAATCCTGCGGCCCCTTCATGGAATTTTTGTCCCCTCATGATAAATTCCTCCATGGAACATGTAAACCCCTCCTCAGACCCCCCTTTAACGTGGAAAAGTCCCCGTGAAATTCTCTGTACACGTCCCAATAACCATTACTTTATTTAAATAATGGTCAAAGTTTGTTACTTGCAGCCCCTCCCCCGGGGACTGTGGAGGAGCCAGTCGTCCCTAAAGCCATAATTACTAAGTGTTTCGACCCTGTTGAACAAAATGGGTATGTCAAAATTTTGATTCAGTAACTTTGTGACAAAAATGAGCGTTGGAGGGGGCCGAGGTGCCCTCCGATTTTTTTGGTCTATTAAAGAGGGCACTAGAGCTTTTAATTTGCGTTAGAATGAGCCCTCTCGTGGCATTCTAGGACCACTAGTCCCCCTGGATAAAAAAAAAAAAAAAAAAAAAAAAAAATTAGATGGGGACTTGAAACTTTTACCGCAGGGTTCTCCGATACGCTGAATGTGATGGCGTGATTTTTGTTAAGATTCTTTAACTTTTTGGGGGTGTTTCCCCCTATTAGCTAAAATAAGGCAAATTTCCTCAGCTCGTAACTTTTGATGGTATCACTAAACTTGATAAAATCTATGTAAATGCAATTCTTTTGATGTAACTATTGGTATCAAAATTCCATTTTTTGGAGTTTTGGTTACTATTAAGCCGGGTTGCTCCTTACTACAGTTAGTTACCACGAACTGTTTGATTTAAAAAGAAGCCTAATCGGCTGCTAAATATAATTTTTTTAGGGTTACACAACTTGCATTACTTAGAATTATATATTTTAAAATATTTTTTAATATTTAATTATAATTATATAATTTATATATTTTAAAAATTATTATTTTTTAAAAAAAAGGTTACACAAATTGTATTATTTAGAAAATAATCAAAAGAACCGTGAAGGTAACCTAGTCAGTTTTTTTGGCCACCAATTGGCCAATTTTATCGCACAGAAATTACTTCGTATATGAAAGAGGCTGCTTCCTCATCAACGCCCCGCTCTTTACGCTAAAGTTTGACTGTTTCTCTCAATTCTTCTTTTTAAAAGAGTAAAAAACTTTAGCGTAAAGAGCGGGGCGTTGATGAGGAAGCAGCCTCTTTCATATACGAAGTAATTTCTGTGCGTTTTAAGTTTTAATGTCGCTCCTTAATTTCAGTTAAAAAAAACTCGTTTTTTTTTTATTTAATTTCTGAACATTTTTGAATCAATGCATGTTTTGATTTTGGCTCTCCGCAGAGGAATAATCAAAACGAAATTTGCATATTGTTTTGGGGGGCTAAATGGCTTTCTCATAATTTTGATCGAATGATTTTGAGAAAAAAAGAGCTGGGGCGAAGCCTAGTTGCCCTCCGATTTTTTGGTTAATTAAAAAGGCAACTAGAACTTTTAATTTTTTACGAATCTTTTTATTGGTAAAAGATTTACGTAACTTATAAATTAGCTTACGTAAAGAACTTTTGTATTCTCATGTTTTTATTACATATATGAGGGGATTCGCCCCATCGTCAGTACCTCGCTCTTTACACTAAAGCTTAAATTTTATCCCAATTCATTAAGAATGACCCCTGAATCACAAAAGCCGTAGAATAAATAGTTGAAATTACTAAAAATACTTTAGCGTAAAGAGCTAGGTATCATAAGGAGGTGAGCCCCTTATATGGGTAATAATTTCTTTTTGTTTTAAGTTTTATTGCTGTTCCTTACTTCCAGCTGAAAAAGCTTTTTCACATTTATTTTTTAATTTTTTTTTAAATAATGCTGGTAAATCCTGCTCTCCCTTCATGGAAGTTTTCTTCTCCCATGACAAATTCTCGATGGAAAGTTCCCCCAGCATATCCCCCTCTTCTCAACCCCTCCCCCCAACCAAAAAAATCCTCCTGAAAACGCCTGTATACTTCCCAATAACCATTACTATATGTAAGCACAGGTCAAAGTTTGTAACTTGTTGCCCCTCCCACGGGGACTGTGGGGGAATAAGTCGTCCCCAAAGACATAGTTATAAGGTTTTTCGACTACGCTGAATAAAATGGCTATCTCAGAATTTTGATCCGTTGACTTTGGAAAAATAATTAGCGTGGGAGGGGGCCTAGGTGCCCTCCAGTTTTTTTGGTCACTTAAAAAGGGCACTAGAACTTTTCATTTCCGTTAGAATGAGCCCTCTTGCAACATTCTAGGACAACTGGGTCGATACGATCACCCCTGGGAAAAAAAAACAAAAAAAAAACAAAAAAACAAAAAAACAAATAAACACGCATCCGTGATCTGCCTTCTGGCAAAAAATGCAAAATTCCACATTTTTGTAGATAGGAGCTCGAAACTTCTACAATAGGGTTCTCTGATACGCTGAATCTGATGGTGTGATTTTTTTGGTGTGCGTTAAGATTCTATGACTTTTAGGGGGTGTTTCCCCCTATTTTCTAAAATAACGCAAATTTTCTCAGGCTCGTAACTTTTAATAGGTAAGACTAAACTTGATAAAACTTGTATATTTAAAACCAGCATTAAAATGCGATTATTTTGATATAGCTATTGGTATCAAAATTCCATTTTTTAGAGTTTTGGTTACTATTGAGCCGGGTCGCTCCTTACTACAGTTCGTTACCACGAACTGTTTGATAATTGTTCTGGTGGACAAAAACTTCTTCTTTTGTCTCGGCTTATCTTTTGTCATTATGAAAGACACCTCGCCGAACATTTTCAGGGATGGTTGGCATTGATGACCAACATGTCAAAATGCTGCGACGTTGATGGGAGTCCCGTCCTTATCCAGGAATTAAATAGAAAAAAATCAATTTTTTTAACTGAAAGTAAGGAGCGACATTACAACTTAAAACGAGTAGAAACTACCCCGTATATGAAAGGGGCTGTTCCCTCTTCAACGTCCCGCTTTTTACGCTAAACTTTGACTCTTTCTCTCAACTTTACTTTTTAAAACAGTAAAAACTTTAGCGTAAAGAGCAGGGCGTTGAAGAGGGAACAGTCCCTTTCATATACAGGATAATTTCTGCTCGTTTTAAGTTGTAATGTCGCTCCTTAATTTCAATTAAAAAATCTTATTTTTTTATTTAATTTCTGAACATTTTTTAGTTAATCTATGTAGTGATTTTGGCTCTCCACAGATGAATAATTCAAGCAAAATTTGCATATTTATTTATTTGGCTAAATGGCTTTCCTGTAGTTTTGATCGAATAATTTTGCAAAAAAAAGGAGGGGGGAGGCCCAGTTGCCCTCCAAGTTTTTGGGTACTTAAAAGTGCAACTAGAACTTTTAATTTTTTCGAACGTTTTCAAACAGTTCGTGGTAAAGAACTGTAGCAACGAGCGACCCAGCTCGATAGTGAACGAAACTCTAAAATACGGAATTTTGATGCTAAAAGATACATCAAAAGAATCGAATCTTCATGATGATTTTAAATATATAAGTTTCATCAAATTTACTCTTTGTCATCAAAAGTTACGAGCCTGAGAAAATTTGCCTTATTTTTGAAAATAGGAAGAATACCCCCTAAAAGTCATGGGATCTTAACGAAAATCACAACATCGCATTCAGCGTATCAGAGAATCCTATAGAAAAAATTTAAAGCTCCTATCTAAAGAAATGTGGAATTTTGTATTTTTTGCCCGAAGACAGATCACGGGTGCGTGTTTATTTTCTATTTTTTTTTTCAGGGGTCATCTTGTCGAAAAAGTGGTCCTAGAATGTCTCAAGAGGGCTTATTCTAACGGAAATGAAAAGTTCTTGTGCCATTTTAAAGTGACCAAAAAATTGGAGGGCATCTAGGCCCCCTCCCACGCTCAATTTTTCCCAAAGTCAACGGATCAAAATTTTAAGATAGCCATTTTATTCCGCATAGTCGAAAACAATAATACCTATGTCTTTGGGGATGAACTATTCCTCCAAACCCCCTGGGGGAGGGGGTGCAAGTTACAAACTTTGACCAGTATTTACATACAGTAATGGTTATTGGGAAGTGTACAGACGTTTTCAGAAGGATTTTTTTGATTTTGGGGTGGGGTTGAGGGGAGGGGGATATGTGGGAAAATGTTTACTTGGAGGAATATGTCATGGGGGACGAGAAATTCAATGAAAAGGGCGCGGGATTTTCTAGCATTACTATAAAAAAAACAATGAAAAAATAAACATAAAAAAGTTTTTTCATTTGAAAGTAAGGAGTAGCATTAAAACTTAAAACAAACAGAGATTATTACGGATATGAGGGGTTCTAAAAATACTTTAGCATAAAGAGCGAGGTATTTAGGAGGAGATTAATGCCTCGCTCTTTATGCTAAAGTATTTTTAGTAATTTCAACTATTTATCCTACGGCCCTTTTGATTCAGGGATCATTCTTAAAGAATTGGGACAAAACTTAAGATTTAGTGTAAAGAGCGAGGTATTAACGAGGGGATAAACCTTAAAAATATGAGAATATAAAAGTTTGTTACGTAGGTTAATTCTTAAGTTACGTATATTTTTTACTAATAAAAATGTTCGTCAAAAATGAGAAGTTCTAATTGCCTTTTTAAGTAACCGAAAAATTGGAGGGCAGCTAGGCTTCCTTCCCCACCCCTTATTTCTCAAAATTGTCTGCTCAAAACTAAGTGAAAGTCATTTAGCAAAAAAAAAGAATTAATGCAAATTTCATTTAATAATTTATGTGCGGAGAGCCAAAATAAAACATGCATTACTTCAAAAACGTTCAGATATTAAATAAAGAAAAAACTAGTTTTTTAACTGAAAGTAAGGAGCTACATTAAAACTTAAAACGAACAGAAATTATTCCGTATATGAAATGGGTTGTCCCTTCCGCAATCCCTCGCTCTTTACGCTAATTTTGACTCTTTGCCACAATTCTACTTTTTAAAATAATTAAAAACCTTAGCGTAAAGAGCGAGGGATTACGGAGGGGACAACCAATTTCATATATGGACTAATTTCTCTTCGTTTTAAGTTTTAATATCGCTCCTTACTTTCAGTTAAAAAACTATTTTTTATTTATTTAATCATTAGTAAGAGATATACGTAACTAACAAATTAGCTTACGTAACAAATTTCTGCATTCGTATGTTTTTATTACGTATTTGAGAGGGCTCACCCACTCGTCAATACCTCGCTCTTTAATCTAAAGCTTAAATCACAAAGGCCGTAGAATAAGAGTGAGGAGGAGGTGAGCCCCTTATATGCGTAATATTCTCTGTTCGTTTTAAGTTATAATGCTACTTTTTACTTTCATTTGAAAAAACTTTTTCATATTTATTTTTTCATTGTTTTTTTTTTAAATAATACTGAAAAATGCTGCAACCCCTTCATGGAAATCTTTTTCCCCCATGACAAATTACTCGACGGAAAGTTTTCCCCCTCTTCTCAATAACTCCCCCCACCATAAAATCCCCATGAAAACGTCTGTACACTTCCCAATAACCATTACTATATGCAAAAACTGGTGAAAGTTTGTAACTTGAAGCCCCTCCCACGGGGACTTAGAGGGAGTAAGTCGTCCCCAAAGACAAGATTATCAGGTTTTTCGTCTATGCTGAATAAAATGGCTATCTCAGAATTTCAATCTGACGATTTTTGGAAAAAATGAGCGTGGGAGGGGGCCTATGTGCCCTCCAGTTTTTTGGTCACTTAAAAAGGGCGGTAGAATTTTCCATTTCCGTTGGAATGAGCCTTATAAAAAAATTCTAGGACCACTGGGTCGATACGATGATCCAAAAAAAAAGAATACATGCATCCGTGATTTGTCTTCTGGCAAAAACAAAAAATACAAAATTCCACATTTTTGTAGATAGGAGCTTGAAAATTGTACTGTTGGGTTCTCTGATACGCTGAATCTGATAGTGTGATTTTCGTTAAGATTATAGGACTTTTAGGGGGCGTTTCCCTCTATTTTCTAAAATAAGGCAAATTTTCTCAGGCTCGTAACTTTTGATGGGTAGGACTAAACTTGGTGAAACTTATATTTTTACTATCAGCATTAAAATCCTATTCTTTTGATGTAACTATTGGTATCAAAATTCCATTGTTTAGAGTTTTGGTTACTACTGAGCCTGGTCGTGGTAACGAACAAACAGTTCGTGGTTCGTTACCACGAACTTTTTGATACATTTGTAAGCGTAGTTTTGCGTCTCAGCAGCTCTCGTGTTCTTTTGAAGTAGCATGCCTCTTAGGAAATTAAGCTCGCATTGGTCATATTTGTTAGGGTCTTGTCTGTTAAGGACAGCACGCTTCTCTTTATATAGTTGTATGATCTCTATGGATCGGTGATCCATAGCTTTTCGGAGCCGTTAGTTCCAAGTACTGTTTAGGCTGTCTGTATGAAGATCTAGATGTTCTTGTAGACTAGGGCGTCTATGTTTATTTTCTCTGGACTCACTGAAGAATTCTCTAAGAGGGTTTTAAGAGCCGAATCAAGATTCATCCGGTATTGGTTGCGAGTTGACTCGTCTTTCATAAGCTCGATACGGAATCTTTGGACTTTTTTCTGGAGCCGAATTTGTCGCCGACTTCAGAGGGAGGCAGAAAGATGCGATTACCAGTGTGTAATAACTGTTAAAGTCTTCTCCTGCAAGAGCGACTGTGTCTGGCTTGCTAGTTTTCCAGCGTTTCAGGACGAGTGCATAATCTATGCCTTTTTTATTGGTTCCATCGGGTGATCTCCACGTCACTTTCCGTTGCTCTCTGTGTTTGAAACGAGTGTTGGCCACTGCTAGCTCGTTGTACTGGCAGTATTCCAGAAGGGGCTCGCCTTTTCTGTTTCCGGTGGCATGTCCAAATTGTCCCATGACTTCTTCATTTCCGATGGAATTCACACCCACTACTGCATTAAAGTCTCCAAGGACGAGAATTATGTTTTTTTTGGAACGGAGTCTGTGAGGCTTTGGAGTTGGCTATAAAATTCCTGTGAGTCTTCAGCGCTATGAGAAGAATCCGGTGCATAAACCTGGATGATGTTCAGGTTTGCAGTCGAGTTTTTAAGCCAAACAATTCATTACAACAATTAAACAAGAGCGAAGGGCTCATATGGCACTTATGACGAGATTGGAAGAGCCAAGAGCTTCTTCCAAGTAAGTTTCATTACAATCTCTCCACTCTAAGCCTTTTCTGAAATTTCTGGTTTTCCCATTGAATTCCCCCTAATATCCCCAAATCTGGTCGAGATTTAAATTAAAAGCTCTCAGACATGAGCTCCTTCCAAATATGAAGTTTCATTAAGATCCGATAACCCGTTTGTAAATTAAAAATACCACATTTTTCTAATTTTTCCATCTGGGGGGGGTCCTTCCACCCCCCCCCCCCCAGATGGTCAAATTGGGGAAGCAACTATTCTTAGTTTAATCTGGGTGTGTCTCTGATATGCCCGCCAACTCTCAGCAACCTTTATACTGGATCACGTATCTAGTTGTGGATCTTCTTCATGAAAAAATTGGGGTGATCTGAGATTCAAACTAGTAAATCCCCCAACTCCTCCAAAGAGGGCGGATCTTGTCTGGTTATGTCAAAAATATCCAGGGCATATGCTTATTTTCTCACCAAGTTTCATCCCGATCAGTACACTCTGAACGTTTCCCAAGATTTCCAGTTTCCCCCTCCAACTTCACCCGATGTCACCAGATCCAGTCGGGATTTAAAATAAGAGCTTTGAAACACGAGTTCCTTCTAAATATCAAATTTCATTAAGATCTGATCACCCGTTCGTAAGTTAAAAATACATCATTTTGTCTAATTTTTCCCAATCAACCCCCTCCCCATCCAACTCCCCCAAAGAGATCGATTTTGGTCTGGTTATGTCAATCAGGTTTCTAGAAATTGTGCTTATTCTTCTCACCAAGTTTCATCACGATCCTTCCACTCTAAGCGTTTTCCAAGATTTCCAGTTTCCTTCTTCAACTCCCCCCAATGTCACCCAATCCAATCGGGATTTAAAGTAAGATCTTGAGAAACAAGTTCCTTCTAAATAACAAATTTCATTGCGATCTGATCACCCGTTCATAAGTTAAATTAAATTAAAAAAAAACTAGTTTTTTTAACTGAAAGGAAGGAGCGACATTAAAACTTAAAACGAACAGAAATTACTCTGTATATGAAATGGGTTATCCCCTCCGCAATCCCTCGCTCTTTACGCTAAAGCTTGTAATTGTTTTAAAAAGTAGAATTGTGGCAGAGTCAAACTTTAGCGTAAAGAGCGAGGGATTGCGGAGGGGACAACCCATTTCATATACGGAGTAATTTCTGTTTGTTTTAAGTTTTAATGTCGCTCCTTGTTTTCAGTTAAAAAAAATAGTTTTTTTTATTTAATTTCTGAACTTTTTTGAATTAATGCATGTTTGATTTTGGCTCTCCGAACATATTATTAAAATAAAATTTGTATATTAATTCTTTTTTTGGCTAATTGGCTTTCTCTTAGTTTTGATCAGACGATTTTGAGAAATAAGGAGTGGGGAAGGAGGCATAGTTGCCCTCCAATTTTTTGGTTACTTAAAAAGGCAACTAGAACTTTTAATTTTTAACGAACGTTTTTATTAGTAAAAAATATACGTAACTTTTATATTCTTATATTTTAATTATGTATACGAGGGGGTTTGTACCCTCGTTAATACCTTGCTTTTTACACTAAATCGTAAGTTTTGTCCCAATTCTTTAAGAATAACCTCTGAATCAGAAAGGCCGTAGAATAAATAGTTGAAATCACTAAAAATACTTTAACATAAAGAGTGAGGTATTTATCTCCTCCTAAATACCTCGGTCTTTATGCTAAAGTGTTTTTAGAACCCCCATATGCGTAATAATCTCCGTTAGTCTGAAGTTTCAATGCAACTCCTTAATTTCAATTGGAAAAATGTTTTCATGTTTATTTTTTTATTGTTTTTTTTATAGTAATGCTAGAAAATCCTGCACCCTTTTCATTGAATTTCTCTTCCCCCATGACATATTCCTCAGAGGAAGGATCTTCCTCTCAGTCCCGCCCCCAAACAAAAAAAATCCCCCTGAAAACGTCTGTACACTTCCCAATAACCATTAATTTATTTAAACCTTGGTCTAAGTTTGTAACTTGCAGCCTCTCCCCGAGGGATTGTGGGGGAGTAAGTCATTCCTAAAGACATAGTTATTATGGTTATCGACTATGCGGAACGAAATGGTTATCTCAAAATTTTAATCCGTTGACTTTTGGAAAAAATGAGCGTGGGAGGGGGCTTAGGTGCCCTCCAGTTTTTTTGATCACTTAAAAAGGGCACTAGAACTTTTCATTTCCGTAAGAATCAGTCCTCTTGCAGCACTCTAGGACCACTTGGTCGATAGGATGACCCCTGGGGAAAAGAAAAAAACAAACAAAAAAACAAATAAACACACACCCGTGTTTTGTCTTCTGGACAAATTACTAGAATTTTTCATTTCCGTTAGAATGAGCTCTCTTGAAACATTCTAGGACCACTTGGTCAATACAATGACCCCTGAAAAAAAACAAAAAACAAACAAACACGCACCCGTGATTTGTCTTCTGGTAAAAAATACGAGATTCCACATTTTTGTAGATAGGAGCTTGAAATTTTCGCTATAGGGTTGTCTGATACGCCGAATGCGATTCGTTAAGATTCAATGACTTTTAGGGGGTGTTTCTCCCTATTTTCCAAAATAAGGCAATTTTTCCCAGGCTTGTAGCCTTTGATGACAAAGACTAAATTTGATGAAATTTATATATTTAAAATAAGCATGAAAATTCAATTCTTTTGATGTATCTTTTAGCATAAAAATTTCGTTTTTTAGAGTTTCGTTTATTATAGAGCCGGGTTGCTCCTTACTACAGTTCGTTACCATGAATTGTTTGAAATACATCATTTTTTAATTTATCCCAATTAACCCTCCCCCTCCTGCTCCCCCAAAGAAATCCAATCCAGTCTTGTTATGTCAATCTGGTTTCTAGGACTTGTGCTTATTCTTCTCACCTTGTATCATCACAACCTCTCCACTCTAAGTGTTTTCCATGATTTCTAGTTTCCTTCTCCAACTCCCCCCCAATGTCACCTAATCCGGTTAGGATTTAAAATAAGAGCTCTGAGACACGAGGTCTTTCTAAATATTAAATTTCATTCAGATTCAATCACCTGTTCGTATGGTAAAAATACGTAATTTTTCTATTTTTTTCTGAATTACCAAATTAGGTGCCCCCCAACTCTCTCCAAGAGAGCGGATCCGGTCCGATTGTGTCAATAAGGTATCTAGGACATGCGTTTATTTTGCCACCAAGTTTCATCCTGATCTCTCCACTCTAAGCGTTTTCCAAGATTTCCGGTGCCCCCCAACTCCTCCAAATTACACTGGATCCGGTCGGGATTTATAATAATAGGTCTGAGTTACGAGGTTCTAATAATTTTAAATTTCATTAAGATCTGATAACTCGTTCGTAAGTTAAAAAATACCTCATTTTTTTTATCTTTGCCCGAATTAACCGCTCCCCAAACTCCCCCAAAGAGAGCAGATCCATTCCGGCTATGTCAATCACGTATCTAGGACTTGTGTTTGTTTTTGCCACCAAGTTTCATCCTGATCCATCCACTCTAAGTGTTTTCCAGGATTTCAGGTTCCCCTCCAACCCCCCAATATCACCAGATCCGGTTGGGATTTGAAATAAGAGCTCTGAGACATGATATCCTTCTAAACCTAAATTTCATTAAGATCTGATCACCTATCCGTGATTCAAAAATACCTCATTTTTTCTAATTTTTCCGAATTAACCGTTCCCCCCCCCAAGATGATCAAATCGGGAAAAAGACTATTTTTAGTTTAATCTGTTTTGGTCCCTGAAACGCTTGCCTAGTTTCATCGTCATAGCCTATCCAGAAGTGTCCAAACTAGCAAAACCGGGACAGACAGACTGGCAATCCGACAGAATTTTTCGATCGCTATATGTCAGTTGGTAAATACCAAGTGCCATAAAAACATTTTAAAAGAAAAATAAAAGTTCTAAGCTTAGTAGAAATCATTGATAGAAATTGGACTTGCTTGAATAATTAAATAACTGCGGTTTTTCGATCGTTACATGTCAGTTGGTAAATACCAAGTGTCATAAAAACCTTTTTAAAAGAAAAACAAAAGTTCTAAGCTTAGTATAAATCATTGATAGAAATTGGACTTGCTTGAATAATTAAATAACTGCGGTTAAAAGACAAAGTGAAAATGAGAATCAATATATAGAAACTATATATCAAACAGTTCGTGGTAACGAACTGTAATAAGGAGCGACCCACTCAATAGTAACCAAAACCCTAAAAAATGGAATTTTGATACCAATAGCTACATCAAAAGAATTGAATTTTAATGCTGATTTTAAATAATATAAGTTTCATCAAGTTTAGTCTTACCCATCAAAAGTTACGAGCCTGAGAAAATTTGCGTTATTTTAGAAAATAGGAGGAAACACCCCTAAAAGCTATAGAATCTTAACAAAAATCACACCATCATATTCAGCGTATTAGAGAACCCTACTGTAGAAGTTTCAAGCTTTTTTGTATTTTTTGCCAGAAGGCGGATCACGGATGCGTTTTTTTTTTTTTTTTTTTTTTTTTTCAGGTGTGATTGTATCGACCCAGCTAGAATGTTGCGAGAAGGCTCATTCTAACGGAAATGAAAATTTCTAGTGCCCTTTTAAGTGACCAAAAAAAATTGGAGGGCACCTAGGCCCCCTCCCAAGCTAATTATTTTCCCAAAGTCAACGGATCAAAATTGAGATAGCCAAAATCTGAGATAGCCATTTTGTTCAGCGTAGTCGAAAAACCTTATAACTATGTCTTTGGGGACGACTTACCCCCCAAAGTCCCCGTGGGAGGGGCTACAAGTTACAATCTTTGACCAGTGCTTACAAATAGTAATGGTTATTGGGAAGTGTACAGACGTTTTCAGGAGGATTTTTTGGTTGGGGGAGGGGTTTAGAAGAGGGGGATATGCTGGGGGAACTTTCCATCAAGGAATTTGTCATGGGGGAAGAAAATCTTCATGAAGGGAGCGCAGGATTTACTAGCATTACTTAAAAAAACAATGAAAAAATAAAAATGAAAAAGTTTTTTCAGCTGGAAGTAAGGAGCAGCATTAAAACTTAAAACGAACAGAAATTATTACCCATATAAGGGGTTCACCTCCTCCTAATACCTCGCTCTTTACGCTAAAGTATTTTTAGTAATTTCAACTATTTGTTCTACGGCTTTTGTGATTCAGGGGTCATTCTTAATGAATTGGGACAAAATTTAAACTTTAGTGTAAAGAGCGAGGTACTGACGAGGGGGCGAACCCCCTCATATATATAATAAAAACATGAGAATACAAAAGTTCTTTACGTAAGCTAATTTATAAATTACGTATATTTTTTACTAATAAAAAGATGCGTAAAAAACTAAAAGTTCTAGTTGCCTTTTTAATTAACAAAAAATCGGAGGGCAACTAGGCTTCCTCCCCCGCTCTTTTTCTCAAAATCATTGGATCAAAATTAGGAGAAAGCCATTTAGCCAAAAAATACGCAAATTTCGTTTTAATTATTCCTCTGCGGAGAGCCAAAATCAAAACATGCATTGATTCAAAAACGTTCAGAAATTATATAATTTCTGGCGTTGAGGAGGAAGCAGCCCCTTTCATATACGAAGTAGTTTCTGGTAGTTTTAAGTTTTAATGTCGCTCCTTACTTTCAGATAAAAAAAAACTTTGTTCTTTATTTAATTTATAGTAAAGGGCATTGCTAAATTTTCTGACGTAATTGACACCGAGAATCTGAGCGAGTCAAGAATGAAAATAAAGAGCGAAGACACACGCGGTTAGATGACAAGCGAAACGGCGAATGGGGATGTGAGAATGTGAATGGAGGATGAGAAACGGTGAGGAAAAAATGAAGAAGAAGAGTAAAGACACACACAGTAAAGAGTCATAAATGAAAAGGAATAAATGTGAAGGTATGTGAAGGACATAAAAGAATATATGTGATTGAGAAGGTAACAAAATCAAAACATGCATTGATTTAAAAACGTTCAGAAATGAAATAATTTCTGGCGTTGACGAGGAAGCAGTCCCTTTCATATACGAAGTACTTTCTGGTCGTTTTTAGTTTTAATGTCGCTCCTTACTTTCAGATAAAAAAACTTGTTTTTTTTTATTTAATTTATAGTAAAGGGCATTGCTAAATTGTCTGACGTTATTGACACCGAGAATCTGAGCGATTCAAGAATGAAAATAAAGAGCAAAGACACACGCGGTTAGATGACAAGCGAAACGGAGAATGGGGATGTGAGAATGTGAATGGAGAATGAGAAACGGTGAGTTAAAAATGAAGAAGAAGAGTAAAGACACACGCAGTAAAGAGTCATAAATGAAAAGGAAGAGTGAAAAAACAGGGTTATACAAAAGAAAACCAAAAGTTTGAAGCTTAGTAGAAACAGTTGTTAGAGATTGGACTTGCTATAAGAATATAATATCTTTGAATAGACCTTTGTGTGAAAAGACATTAAATTTTGTAAAGAGCAAAACACTGGTAATTGCAAAAAAAATGTATGTAATTTAACAAAAGATTATAACAATTCAAAAACTATAAAAAAGAAAACCAAAAGTTTGAAGCTCATTAGAAATCATTGTTAGAAAAAGGACCTGATGTAATAATTAAATATCTTTGAACAGACCTCTGTATGAAAAGACATTAAATTACGTAAAGAGCAAAAGATTGGTACTTAAAGAAAATATCTGTATATATTTAAACAAGGGATTACAATTCAAAAACTTTAAAAAGAAAACCAAAAGCTTGGAGCTTAGTACACAATCGGTGATAGAAATCGGACTTGCTTCAGTATTCAAATATGTTTGAATAGCCTCAGTTTGAAAAGACATTAAATTATGTAAAGAGCAAAAAACTGGTATTTACAAAAATATTGGTATATATAACTTCGAAGACCACACTGCCTTTCCATGACGAAAGTAAAACAGTTCAAAATAGGGATGATACCTTTTTATTGACAGTGAAATATAAAATTATTTAACTGGATATTTCGAACACATATAAAGTGTTCATCATCAGCAGTAAAACAGAGTTTTGTAGAGTTTTTGTATATTTGGTATATATTTAAACAATAATTAAATATCTTTGAACAGACCTCTGTTTGAAAAGACATTAAATTACGTAAAGAGCAAAAAATTGGTACTTACAGAAATAATTGTATATATTTAAACCAGAGATTACAATTCAAAAACTTTAAAAAAGAAAACCAAAAGTTTTTAGTTTTGTAGACAATCGGTGTTAGAAGTTATCGGTTTTTTCAGTAATCAAATATCTTTGAAAAGTATCAGTGTTTCCCATTTTTTTACATATGTATTTTTATTTCCATTATTTTTTTACATTACATATATATATATATATATATATATATATATATATATATATATATATATATATATATATATATATATATATATATATATATATATATATATATATATATATATATATGTGTTTCCCATTTTTTTACATATATATTTTTATTTCCATTATTTTTTTCATTACATATATATATATATATATATATATATATATATATATATATATATATATATATATATATATATATATATATATATATATATATATATATATATATATATATATATATATATATATATATATATATATATATATATATATATGTATATATATATATATATATATATATATATATATATATATATATATATATATATATATATATATATATATATATATATATATATATATATATATATTTATATATATATATATATAGCCTATATATATATATATATGCATATATACATATATAATTTTTTATTAATACAAACAAAGTGATTTAACCTTTAAGTTATATTTAGCAACATTCCTCTACCTTATTATTACTTTTACATTACTGGAATGTCCAATATTGCCTATTAAAAAGTAGGCGTTCAGCTTTCCTTTTCTGCTGTCCCGTAGATCAAGATAAATATAGAGCCTCGACACTTAAATTAAATTTAAGCGATGCCATTCCATTCAAATTATTTGATTATCTTCTAGACAAGGGGCTTGTTTTTCATTCATTTTAAAGTACTTCTCTCATTAACCCTTCCCCTCTTTTGAATTTATCAAATTAGTTAGAAACAGTTTTGTTTCAGTCGGCTGGCCTCAAGGAGTGGAGTTCCATGATTTGACAACTCATATTTTAATAAATTGAATGGAGCTACTAAAATTGAATGAGGAAAATTTAATAATTTGTGAAAAAGTAATATTGAATGGACGAAGAATGTTGCTCCTATTCGGAGTAGGCTTGATATAGAAATATGGCTGAATGCTTTTACGTAATCAAATTTTTCAGCATTCATGGATACTACATGTTCGCTACTCTGTGTGATTATTTTCACCGTACAGTTTTGTACGGTGTATAGATTGTACGGATACTACATCTTCGCTACTCTGTGTGATTATTTTCACCGCTAAGACTTAAAAAATTGCTTATAATCGTAACTATTAAAAAAGATTGAGAAATCATCAATATTGCGTCTTTAAATTTTGTTCTAGTCAAAGTTAACATGTAATTTAAACTTTAGAATAAATATAAGTTAGGTCTTTTTGACAGCTTGGGTAACGTGGTGTTGGAACAATATTTGCTGGCGTAATCAATCAATCAATCAATCAATTTATTAATACTAAAGAAAACTATTACAAAAGTAAATCAATTAATAGGCCCAAGAAGCTATGCTTGTAATGGGCCACAGAGCACAAAAAAAAAAAACAAAAAAAAACACTTGTAAAATATATACAAAAAAAAAAAAAAAAAAAAGAAAAAAGAGAAGTGACATACAAATTGGGATAGAATTAAAAGAGAGACAAAAATTATTTAACTGGAAAGACCCGACGAAATAATGCATTTGCAGAAAGAAAAAGAGGGACATCCAAAGGGATGGAGTTCCATAATAGAATTGACTGATATACAGGAGACCTCTGAGCTGCTGTAGAGGATCGTTTTGGTAAAATAAATCGTCGAGAAGAATTACGCAAAGAAGAAAAGTACCTACCTGAGCCTGTCCTTGAGAAAAACTGCTGCAGAGTCGGTGGAAGAGTACCTAGAAAAGCAGAATGCGCTAAATAAAGAGTATTTTTACCTATAATATGATCCAGCGGAGCTATTCCAGTATCATTATAAAGATCAGAGGAAGGGTAAAGCCGAGGGAGAAGAAAAGTAGCCTTCACTGCCCTATTTTGGGCTCTTTGAAGTGAGCAGAGAAGAGATTTATTAGTATTGCCCCAGACAGAGCAGCAATAAGAAAGGTAAGGATGAATAAAAGCATGATAAAGAGAAACCATAATATCAGGAGGAAGAAATGAATTAATCCGGTGCAACATTGAAGACTGGCGGAGTATTAAGGAACGGGTGTGAGTTATATGCGGTTTAAAAGAAAGAAAACAGTCAAGATACACACCAAGAAGTTTCACCATAGTAGCTTGTGGTATAATATCATTCCCAAAAGTCAGGGTGATTGGCTCCCGTACGTCTCTCATGCGGTAAGGGGTCCTAAAGTTGACAATGGCACTCTTTCGGCTGTTAAGAGCCATACCATTTGACCAGCACCAATCCTTTATCAAGAAGACCTTGAGCTATAGAAGTGGCAGATGGCAGGTCCACCGCAGCAATGAAAAAATTACTGTCATCAGCAAAAAGAACAGGGTGAATATGGGGATGAATACCATCAACAAGATCATTAATGTAGATTAGAAACAAAAGTGGTCCAAGCACAGAGCCTTGTGGGACACCTTTCAATACAGGCAGAGTAGTGGAAGAAGTACGGTTAACCAAAACATACTGAGATCTATCTGAGAGGTAGGACCTAAACCAATCTAGTGGGACTCCATGCACACCAAATAAGGATAGTTTAGACAGAAGAACATTGTGGTCAACCATATCAAAGGCCTTTGAAAAGTCAAGAAATAGACCCAAAACACACAAGCCCTTGTCCAGATTAACACGCACAAACTCTGTAGCATCAGTAAGTGCATGTAAGGTAGAGAATGAGGGACGAAAACCATACTGATGGTTAGTGATGAGAGAATTTCCATCAGTCGAATTAGTACTAAATACAAATGAAGAGAGTCGACGATACACTACTTTTTCAACAACCTTTGAGATGACGGGAAGAAGAGAAATAGGTCTGTAGTTTGAAATTAGAGACGAATCACCTTTTTTATGCAAAGGTAGAACAGTAGCAACTTTAAATGAATGAGGGAAAATACCAGAAGAAAGAGAGAGGTTAGTTATGTGTGAAATCGGATGAGAAACAAACTGACTAATTTTTTTAAGGACATTATTACTCAAACCAAAACTATCAACTGAACGACTGCTAGGAAGTTGGGAAATAATACTAGAAATCTCAGTAGTACTACATGGGGAAAGGAAAAAAGACTTCTCTGCCAAGGGAAAACAACTTACTCTACTCGGGGGTGGAATTAGAACTGAAGGAAGTGTGGTGAAATACGAATTGAAGGCACTCGCTGAGGATTTTTTGTCTACAACAGAACCATCAGCATTTCTATAAAAACATGGAGAGGAATGTTTGTGTTTCTTGCGAGAGAGAGCTTCATTAATTACAGTCCAAACCTTGCGCAAATTCCCCTTGCATTCATTAATTCGACGCGAAAAATACAGCTTTTTTGCTACACGAACTGAAGAAGTGAGCACATTTTTGTAATGTTTATACTTCAAAAGATCATCCTGTGTCTTACTTTTACATGCAGCCTTGAACAAAGACGCTTTCATATGGGTTGCATTGATCAGACCTCTAGACATCCATGGGCATTTGGGTGCAAAATTCCTTGGCTTATTTCTAAGAGGAAAATGCTTATCCAACAGAGTCCCCATACGACACAAAAATAATCTAGTTGCACAATCAGCATCATTAGCTTCAAGAACACTAGACCAATCATTACTCTGATTATTGCGGGGAGGGAACCTTTCCTGTATTTTCTTATTAAATGATTTGTGCCTAAAATGTTTCATTCAAAAAAAAAAAAAAAAAAAATATGACACCGTCTTCAGAGAGCTACAGCAAGCCTGAAAGACAAAAGCGTTGCTTCTGTTTATTTTACATTTATTGATGGTGGTTACTAAAATTGCTCCTCGTCAGTATAAAAAAAATTCCAAAAGGAACTTTTTCAAGGAAAAGCGAAGAACCATATTCAAGGGATATTCAAACGAACGGTTTTTAAAAACACTTCCAACTGGCTTGAATATTTAAAATGCTATAAAACTTTCTACAAATTAAGTGTTGTACTGTAGATTTTAGGTTTGACCTGGAAACAAGGTTGAATGTTTTTTTTCATCATTTAAAGTACAGAGATATTAAAATATTTTTCACGCCTGGACTGATGTTAGGCCTATTTACATCTAAAAACCGTGATTTCTTAAGATTGGCGCAAGTAAAAAATAACAAGGTTATAAACAAGTAGGACTTAAAAACAATGTTGACTGATTTTTCATCATTTAAAGTACCGAGGAATCAGAATATTTTCCCACCTCAACCCTTGTTAGGCCTATTCACATCTGAAGACCATGATTTTCTAAGATTTTTGTTTGGTTGTGTCAAAATTGTAGAGTTTTAAGGCAGTGCCATTTCGTCTGTGTTGGCACGAGTAAAAAATAACGCGGAAGGACCTGGAAACAAGGTTGAATGATTTTTCATCATTTAAAGTATTAAGGACATCGGAATATTTATTCCACCTCAACCCTTGCTAGGCCTATTCACATCTGAAGACCGTGATTTTCTAAGATTTTTGTTTGGTTGTGTCAGGATTGCAAAGTTTTAAGGCAGTGCCATTTCGTCTTTGCTGGCACGAGTAAAATATAACGCGGATGGACCTGGAAACAAGGTTGACTGATTTTTCATAATTTAAAGTACCGAGGCAATCAGAATATTTTTCCACCTCAACCCATGTTAGGTCTATTCACATCTGAAAGTCGTGATTTTCTAAGATTTTTTTTGGTTGTGTCAAAATTGCAAAGTTTTAAGGCAGTGCCATTTCGTCAGTACTGGGAAAAATAAATGCGGAAAACTAATACGTTAAATTTGGCAACACTTTTCGTCAGTAAAAGCTCAAATAATAACAGTCTGGTAATGCCTAAGGACAATTGTACCTTAATGCTATGTCTTCTCAAGCTGTTTGATCCTACACGCTTTTAGCTTATAATTGAGTCATTTTCACTAACGTTTTTATTTGTTCAGCTTGGTGCCTGGTACTACTGAGAACAGCATGTGAATGGATCTTTCATTAAATAACAAGAATTGTGAAAAAATATGATCATTAGTCAAGTGAGAAAATTGGCTAAGTGGAGAGTTATGCAACGGAATATGTTATTAAAATTAGGAAAACCCAGGAGCTCAAGTTTATGTAAAGAAGATTTCCTGACGCTCAGTGCTGCACTTTTTATGACACTTGGTATTAACCAAGTGACATATAGCAATCGCCAATTCTGTCGGTCTGTCTGTCGGTCCCGGTTTTGCTACTTTAGGCACTTCCAGGTAAGCCAGGACGATGAAATTCTGCAAGCGTATCAGGGACCGGACCAGATTAAGTTAGAAATAGTCGTTTACTCGATTTGACCATCTGGGGGGGGGCGGTTAATTCGCAAAAAATAGAAAAAATGAAGTATTTTTAACTTATGACGGGTGATTGGATCTTAATGAAATTTGATTTTTGGAATGATATTGTGTCTCAAAGCTGTTTTTTTAAATCCCGACCGGATCTGATGACATTGGGGGTAGTTGGAGGGGGGAAACCTAAAATCTTGGAAAACACTTAGAGTGGAGGGATCGGGATGAAACTTGATGGGAAAAAAAGCGCAAGTCCCAGATACATGATTGACATAATCGAAACTGACTCGCTCTCTTTGGGGTAGTTGGGGGGGGAGTAATTCTTAAAAATTCGAAAAAATGAGGTATTTTCAATTTACGAACGGGTGATCGGATCTCAATGAAATTTGATGTTTAGAAGGATATCGTGTCTTAGAGCTCTTATTTTGAATCCCGACTGGATCTGGTGACGGGGGCGGGGAGTTGGGAGGGGGAAACCTAAAACTTGGAAACTACTTAAAGTGGAGGGATCGGGATGAAACATGGTGGGAAAAATAAACACAAGTCCTAGATAGATGATTGACATAAACGGAACGGATCTGCTCTCTTTGGGGTAGTTGGGGGGGGGTTATTTCTGAAAAATTAAAAAAAATGAGGTATTTTTAACTTACGAACGGGTGATCGGATCTCAATGAAACCTAAAACTTGGAAAACACTTAGAGTGGAGGGATCGGGATGAAACTTGGTGGAAAAAAAACACGAGTCCTAGATACATGATTGAGATAACCAGAACGGATCCGCTCTCTTTGGGGTACTTGGGGGGGGGGTTAATTCTGAAAAATTAGAAAAAATGAGGTGTTTCTAACTTACGAACTGGAGATCTAATTGGATCTCCGTGAAATTTGGTATTTAGAAGGATATCGTGTCTCAAAGCTCTTGTTTTAAATTCTGACCGGATCTGGTGACATTGGGGGAAGTTTGGGGTGGGGAACCTAAAATGATGGAAAACGATTAGATTGGAGGGATTTGGATGAAACTTGGTTGGAAAAATAAGCAGAAGTCTAGCATACTTGATTTACATAATTGGAACGGATCCACTCAATTGGGGGGGGGGGGGTAATTCTGAAAAATAAAAAAAAATTACGTATTTTTAACTTACGAAGGAGTGATCGGATCTTCATGAAACTTCATATTTAGAAGGACCTCGTAATTCAGATATCTTATTTTAAATCTCAACCGGATCAAGTGTAATTGGGGGGGGGGCAGTTGGGGGACCGGAAATCTTAGAAAATACTTAAAACGGTGAGATCAGGATGAAACTGGATGGGAAGAATAGAAACCTGTCCAAGATACGTGACTGACATAACTGGACCGGATCTGCTCTCTTTGGTGGAATTGGGGGGGGGGATAATTTTGAAAATTGAGGTATTTGTAACTTACGAAAGGGTGACCAGATCTTAATGAAATTAGATATTTTGCAGGATCTTGTGCTTTAAAGTTGCAATTCAAAATTCCGCCCCGATCCTGTGACAGTCGGGGGAGTTGGAGGGGGAAGCCGGAATTCTCGGAAAACATGAAAATTAGGGTATTTTTATCTTACGAATAGATGATCGGATCGTAATGAAATTTGATTTTTAGAAGGAATTCATGTCTCAGAGCTCTTATTTCAAATTCCGACCAGATATTTTGACACTGGGGGGAGTTGGAGGGGAAAATCTTGGAAAAACACTTGGAGGGGAGGAATCTGGATGAAGCTTGGTGGATAGAATAAATAAATGTCCTTGATACGTGATTGACAGAATCGCACTGGATTCGCTCTCTTTGGGGGAGTTGGGGGAGGGGTACAGTGATTTGGCGAGTTCGGTGCTTCTGGGCGTGTTAGGACGACGAAAATTGGTAGGCGTGTCAGGGAGCTGCGCAATTTGACTTGATAAAGTCGTTTTCCCAGATTCAACCATCTGGGGGGGCAAAAGGGAGAGGAAAAATTAGAAAAAATTAGGGATTTATAACTTACGAGTGGGTGATCGGATCTTAATGAATTTTGATATTTAGAAGGACTTTGTGACTCAGAGCTCTTGTTATAAATCTTGACCGGCATTAAGCCTCTTATTTTTCTTTTTAAATCAATCTATTGATTCATAGAATTTTGTTAGAGCTCATACCATATGATCTCTTGGCTCTTAGCTCTTCTCGCCTCGTCACAAGTGCCATATGAGCTCTTAGCTCTTGTTGGTATTAGCGAGTGCTAAACTATAAAATAAGACCATGAGGTTGGGTGAAAAAACTGCAACACTACCGCACGAATTATATGGGACAAATTGACTTAAGAAACTGTAACTTTCCTCTGAATTTGTAATTGTCCTTAGGTATAAGTAAATTGTTAATATTTCAATTATTATGGACAAAAAGTCGTGTTATTTTTTGGCTGTTATTTTTCGGCTGTTATAACTTGGCAATGCTCCCCTAAAAAGTTCATAAACTTGGAAAAAAGTCTTAGAAAATTGGATGTTTTCGGGGATGAAAAAACCTAAAGAAAAGAATAAAAAAAAATTGAATGTCCTTGATACTTTAATAATTGAATGCATAACTTTTCTTCATTTTTGTATGGTTGTTTACATTTCTAATTAATCATCTGATGTAACAAAACTTTATCCACAAAATCTTTGACATTTTAATTATCCGTGTTACTCCTTGTGGCAAAGTATTAAGTATTCTTGTTCGAGAACAGTTTGTTTATAATATGGTACTTAATGGTGAAAACAAAATATCTCTTTTATTCTTGATAGATTACCTACTGAAAGTCAAAAGTGAAAATGGCTGTTTGACCATTTATTATACCAGAAGGGACTTTTTGCATTAAATTATATTATTTTGGATGACATTTTTAGTGCTTGAGTGAAGGTCATTTTCGAAATAAAACATTAATTGAAAAAACAAGTTTAATGAGTTTTTGACACAAAACATAAGCCACTGGGGCACATTTCAACATCTTGTAAGGTTATTTAGGTTTATATTGCATTTGTTTATTTTGTTCTTTCGAGTTATATAAAAAAAGGAAATAAAAATGTTATATTTTGTCCATGAGAGTCATTCGTTATGCGACATATAGCTTGGCTCAAAGGTGTCGTTGGTTGTTTGTCAGGTTGACTGAAAAGATGACAACAAACAATAGAAAAAACACACTTTTCGCAATGAATCAACATTTCTCTCGCTCTATTTATGTCCCTAGGCTAAGGCCTTAAAAATATGGACCCTGCTACAGTTAAGGCTTCTGTTAGGTGCCTTGACTTATTTTTAAATCAAAATTTTACGGCTTTAAGCATATTTCTTTATGATTTAAACCGGAATAAATCCTGATAAACATTTCATTTTTCCGGGACATAAACCACCAACTCATTTTCTGCCCTCTTGGTTTACCGAAATAAAATTCATTTTACATCGATTCCACGTCGTTAGGTGTAATGCCAACTGTCTCCAAATCAAATCCTAAAAATGGAATGTATATTGCCACCAATCTCTTTAAAACTTAACTGCGATTCGAATTTTCATGTCATTATGAATCTACATACCATAACATTTACGTCTGTAGGAATAGGGGGGGAGTAAAATAAAGAAAAGAAAAATCAAAATATAACCGAAATATGTGGAAAATTGAGCCAATTAAGACAACGGTTGCAGCCCTCTCACAGGTTTTTTGGGGGCGAAGAGGGCCGGAAAATAAAGCCTCTACCCTTCTGCAAGTTCCTACTGTAGGCTCGCAAGGGTCTTTTTCTTTAGCTGACAGTTTGTTTGAGAGAGGTTTTCGACGTTTGTTAGTTATTTTAAAATTATTTTTGAGTATTAATGGAATAAAACACCAAAATAGATTTGAAATTCCTAGAATGAAGATATGCTCACTTCATTAAAAATAATGCAGGGCTAAAAAAGACTATGATGATGCTCACAGTATTGCTATTAGATATAAACTCGAAGACATAAAAATTCTTTAGAAAAGTTTTCAAAATCATAATAAAAATGATCCCTATTCTGGAGATACCTATTAGTTTCTCAAATCGCACCAGTAGGAAAAGTAGTCTAGATAACCATAGAAAGTACCATGTAACTAACTTAAAAATACAAACAAAAAAGTAATTTGATATGCATTGAGTCACTCTTTAAAACCTTTGAATATAAGTACATGACTGAGATAAATATAAACTAAGTAAGCATGACGGTACTAGACCCTCAAGCTCCAAACTGGATATGCTGATCTCTGTTTCATGGCATTTCAGCCAGGAAGTGCAATAGGGTGTTGAAGAAAACCTAACCAGACTAAGACATTCAGTGACTGACATTATTGCCTATTTCTTAGCATAATACAATGCATAATGCTTTAGAAGGAAGGACGTAGCACCCAAAGTGCTGTGAAGGGAGGTGACGAGCCAGTCGAAGAGTTGGACAAGTTTCTTTTTCTCTTACTGTTACTGTTACTTGTCAAACGTATAACTAATTATGAAGGTTGCAGGGAAGACAAAAAAACTAGAATTTCAGATGAACAATCCATTTTAGTCTAACCTAATATGGTAGAGGAAAAACAACAATAGTTTTGAATTGGTTATGGTTTTATGGGTTGAAGTTTTTGGGAATCTTGAGAGCAGACTCACACTACTAGTTCTTGATCAACAGGATTTGGGTTTTATTTGAATGAATTTTTCTTGGGTTTAATGTTTACACGACTTGAACTTTCTGCTGGTTAAATCTAGCTAGTGTTGAATTTCCACTTGTTAAATTGTGGGTAATTTGCGTTTTGTAGATTGAACAATCGAAGCACGACGGGAAAGAGGTTCGAAATTTTTGCTCTTAGTAAATCAACTGAGTTTGGTCGAAACTTTCTCTAATGGGGGGGGGGACTATAAGGCCTTTGTGGGATTTATCTGCCAGTGGGAAGAACCTTAACAATGGGAAGCACATGCCTGTTTCAAGAGTTGAGTCTTGAAATCCAAGGACGTGCAGAAAATTCCATCAAGCATTTTAATCTAAGGATGCTTTTGATCCAAAAAACTGAACACTGCTTGTGTTTCTGAAAAATAGAGGGGTCCTTAGAGTGTAATGTCTAAGTCATCTAATCATATGCAGAATTTGCTTCCTCGAACTACTGCCATTATGGAAAAATAATTTGAGGTGTCAGTTAAGGGATTCAAGAGCTACCTCGTAGCTTTATTTGAGGAGGAGGCCAGAGGGATAAAAATTTGAATAATAAAAAAGAGAAGCGAACTCAGTCAAAACATAGGAAAATAAGGAGACTTTTTACAACTTTTGATATTATTCACTCTAAAGGTGGATCTATAGCAAAAAATTACATAAAAAAACTAGTTTTTCTAACTGAAAGTAAGGAGTGACATTAAAACTTAAAACGAACAGAAATTACTCCGTATATGAAATGGGTTGTCCCCTCCGCAATCCCTCGCTCTTTATGCTAAAGATTTTAATTGTCTTAAAAAGCAGAATTGTGGTAAAGAGTCAAACTTTAGCGTAAAGAGCGAAAGATTGCAGAGGGGACAACCTATTTCATATACGGAGTAATTTCTGTTCGTTTTAAGTTTTAATGTCGCTCCTTACTTTCAGTTAGAAAAACTAGTTTTATTATGTAATTTCTGAACGTTTTTGAATTAATGCATGTTTGATTTTGGCTCTCCACACATAAATTATTAAAATGAAATTTACATTTTAATTCCTTTTTTTTTCTAAATGGCTTTCTCTTAGTTCTGATCAGACGATTTTGAGTAATATGGGATGGGGAAGGAGGCCTAGTTGCCATGCAATTTTTCGGTTACACAAAAAGGCAACTATAAATTTTAATTTTTAACGAATTTCTTTATTAATAAAAAATATAAGTAACTTAAGAATTAACTTACGTAACAAACTTTTATATTCTTAAATTTTTATTATGTATATGAGGGGTTTGTACCCTCGTTATACCTCGCTCTTTACACTAAATCGTAAGTTTTGTGCCGATTCTTTAAGAATGACCCCTGAATCAGGAAGGCCGTAGAATAAATAGTTGAAATTACTAAAAATACTTTAGCATAAAGAGCGAGGTATTTATCTCCTCCTAAATACCTCACTCTTTATGCTAAAGTATTTTTAGAACCCCTCATATGCGTAATAATCTCTGTTCGTTTTAAATTTCAATGGTACTCCTTACTTTCAATTGAAAGAATTTTTCAATGTTTATTTTTTCATTTTTTATAGTAATTTTAGAAAATCCTGCGCCCTTTTCATTGAATTCCTGTTCCCCCATGACATATTTCTCCAAGGAAAGATCCTCCCACATATCCCCTCCCCTCAACCCCACCCCAAAATCAAAAAATCCCCCTGAAAACGTCTGTACACTTCCCAGTAACCATTATTATATGTAAACACTGGTCGAAGTTTGTAACTTGCAGCCCCTCCCCCAGGGATTGTGGGGGAGTAAGTCATTCCCAAAGACATAGTTATTATGATTTTTGACTATGCAGAACAAAATGGCTATCTCAAAATTTTGATATGTTGACTTTGGAGAAAAAATGATTGTGGGAGGGGGCCTAGGTGCCCTCCAATTTTGTTGGTCACTTAAAAAGGGTACTAGAACTTTTCATTTCCATTATAATGAGCCCTCTTGCGAAATTCTAGGACCATTTGGTCGATACGATCACCCCTGGGGAAAAAAACAAACAAAAAAACAAACAAATAAACACGCACCCGTGATTTGTCTTCTGGCAAAAAATACGAAATTCCACATTTTTGTAGTTAGGAGCTTGAAAATTTTGCTATAGGGTTCTCTGATACGCTGAATGCGATGGTGTGATTTTCGTTAATATTCTGTGACTTTTAGGGGGTGTTGTCCCCTGTTTTCTAAAATAAGACAAATTTTCTCAGGCTCGTAACTTTTGATGACAAAGACCAAATTTGATGAAACTTATATATTTAAAATCAGCATGAAAATCCGATTCTTTTGATGTATATTTTAGCATCAAAATTCCGTTATTTAGAGTTTTGTTTACTATTGAGCCGGGTCGCTCCTTACTACAGTTCGTTACCACGAACTGTTTGATATTGGGGTGCGGAATGTGACAAGGACGTAAACAATTGAACAAATTGACACGTTTATTAAAAAAAAAGATTAGAAAAAGGAAAAAAGGAATGATGCCAGAAAAATCTTGGGAAAACCTTTCCAATGTATAACGACTTCAAATACGATTCCCTAACGATAACTTCACGCCTGGATTTTATAATTCTGATTTTATGATTTTAATTCTGGAATTTTATTTATTTACCCCCCATCATTATCTTACATGAAGCTTTAAGTAAGCAACCACTTTACTTCCTTAATTGATATGTAAGGAATGAGTGAACTCAAGAGGATGGGAGGAGAGAGAAACACATGCAGTCAAAACAGTATCCAGAGGGGGGGGGGCTGGTGTTTTCTTAGTAACCACTCTTACATATGTTATATAACTGTTGCAAAAACTGTTTTTTTTTTATTTAATCTTTAAAAAGGCTCTTAACTCATTAATGTCAAAGCTACAAATTAATGTAAAAGGGCTGGGTCCCAAATTAGTCAATATTGATTTAATGTAAAAGCTTTCAATTCCTAGTTTGACTGCTACCGTCGTGTACTGTCTGATTTCTCATCAAGAAGACTAGGAGGGGAAAGCAAACAAATGTAGTGTGCCCTTTTTGGATCAGAATAATCTTGAAATTATCATCCGTCATAAAATTCTCTGCACGTCTTTTGATCTGAAGCCATTCGTCTGTTAACAAGCCTCTGTTCGCTATATGTTGGATCTCTGTCAATTATAGAAATGTTGCAAAAGCTAATTTTTGGTCAGTTTAGAAAAGATTAGAAAAAAATATATTAATTTCGTATATTCAAAAGAACTGTGATAAAATTATACCCGATATATACCTATTATTTATTATATGTAGAGCATTATATAGTTAGAAAATTGGATGGATCCAAAATTGGTCCTTATAAATTAAACGTTAAAGCTTTTAATCCATTTCGTTTCACCGTCCCCGTCATGTATATTTTTATTTTTTCATTAGTTTACAAGGAAATCAGAAAGGAAAAACCTTTGCTTTTGTATTTATAACATAGGTGACAAGATTTGTACCAAGGAGCTTCTAGTTTGAAGCCCCCATGTGTACTCGGTAAAAGAACATGCAAAACTACGCATATGACGGTTATCTAGGGACAAAAACAGACCTAGAAATGGTTTTTTCGTACATTTTTTATTCCTCTCTCAGTCGAATTTGCCTCCGATTAACGAGTCAATTAAAGATCAGTTAATTGGAATAAATAACCGCTAATAGGATGTCTAAAAGAGAAATGAGGAAGTAATTCCCAATGGGTCCCAAGTACGAATTTTCCCATCTACTCCTGTAAATGCAAAAAATTCAACAGAGCCAACAACACTTTTCTATTAATTTCGTTAAAGGGTCTCTCTAAGACTGGATCTTATATTTGTATATCAAATCATAAAAGATCTTGCAATCGAAATTGAAGGTGAGTCCGTTTCGAATGAAGGTAAAGTAAAAAGTAAAGTAAAACCCTGGTGCTGAAAAGAGGAGGCATATTGTAGACATAAACAGTTCTTAAAATATATCCGTGAAAAACATTTGAATCGTGAAATGCATATGTATTGTATTACAAAATGTAATATATAAATTTTTGATTTCTCTTTTTTTCCTTTTCTTGGCTTTAGATTTTGTTTTTTTCTTCCTGCAAAATACTTTCCTCTTTATGGGCAAGGTTTCAAAATTACAAATTAAACAGTTTGCAGACATAATTCTTCGATTTCTTACAACGAATTTCCCAGTGCTATCAACTTGCAACTATTTCTTGTTTTTCTATATTTCATAGAGCTTATTTCTTTTATTTTTCTTTTTTTCCGTTTTAGCATGCCCTGCTTCATATGGTTGTTGACACATGCTCGAAGAAAAGAAGTTGCAAAATTCCAACTGCTGCTGAGTCACTATCAAAGTCAGTTACAGATCCTTGCCCAACAGTCCCAAAATTTGTTGAAATTGCTTACAAATGCAGACCAAGTGAGTTACCAAGCTTTTGAGTTTTGAGATAATTATTTGTGGCTAACTCTAATTTAACTCTCGATACTTAGTTTGGCTAAACCTATTAAATAGTAAATTTTTCAATTCTATCATCATGGATGTCTAAAATCAAAACATGTCAAGAATATATCGTAGTCTGCGAACTAAGAATAGAATAATGGAAGCTACAAAGATGACAGTGATCAAATAGGGTCAGCTTGGGCGCTCCAAAAATGGAGGTTTTTTTTCTAGATTTTTTCCTCAGAAATTGTCTACGGATTGTTTCGGGTAGCAGATTGACAAATAGTATCTCGCACAGTTAGATGTACGAAAAATGTAGTAATGTACTTCAATCCCGCATTCTATTACTACAATGCGAGAAAGGATGAGATGACTAAGGCATGTTCTGTGGTTGAAGGATGAAAGATTACTAAAGACCGTCCATATTGGCCAACAATCTAGGACCAAACAAAAAGCTGGTCATCCCTGAATAGAAAGGGGAGGTGTCGTAACCCCCCTGGGGGGGCTGGGAATAATGTAATTTATTCTCTTGAACCATGCTCATAATATGAAATTAATCAAACGATTTTTTTCCAAAAATTATAGCTGCAAACGAAAACTTGTGATCTATGTAGATTCTTTTTACAGGTTAAAAAGTCCCAGGATTCCAATTTTCCGAAACATTTTTGACATTTTCTGATTCTTGATGTCGCTTGTAATTCTCGCTGTCGCTTATCTTCTAATTGTATATTTTTTCTAATCGAATATTTTTTTGTTCTTCATGGTTTCGGTTAATCATTTGTCCTCTAGTTAATATGAAATACTGAAAGTATCTCCTGCAAAAAAATTCTTTACACTTGGCGTTCCTTTTGTAATTTTACCTGCATCATAGACACTAAAAACGATAAACGCCTTTTGCAAAAAGACTCTTTACACTTGGTATTTTATACTTAGATAATATTCTAGCCGAAAGAGTGCCATTGTCAACTTCAGGACCCCTTACCGTATGCGAGACGTACAGGAGCCAATCACCCTGACTTTTGGGAATGATATTATACCACAAGCTACTGTGGTGAAATTTCTTGGTGTGTATCTTGACTGTTTTCTTTCTTTCAAACCGCATATAACTCACACCCGTTCCTTAATCCTCCGCCAGTCTTCAATGTTGCACCGGATAAACTCATTTCTTCCTCCTGATATTATGGTTTCTCTTTATTATGCTCTTATTTATCCTTACCTTTCTTATTGTTGCTCTGTCTGGGGTAATAATAATAAATCTCTTCTCTGCTCACTTCAAAGAGCCCAAAATAGGGCAGTGAAGGCTACTTTTCTTCTCCCTCGACTTTACCCTTCCTCTGATCTTTATAATGATACTGGAATAGCTCCGCTGGATCATATTATAGGTAAAAGTACCCTTTATTTTGCGCATTCTGCTTTTCTAGGTACTCTCCCACCGCCCCTACAGCAGTTTTTCTCACGGACAGGCTCAGGTAGGTACTTTTCTTCTTTACGTAATTCTTCTCGACGATTTATTTTACCAAAACGATCTTCTACAGCAAGCCAGAGGTCTCCAGTATATCAATCAATTCTATTATGGAACTCCATCCCTTCGGATGTCCCTCTTTTTCTTTCTGCAAAGGCATTATTTCGTCGGGTATTTCCAATTCAATAATTTTTCTCTCTTTATTAATCCTTTCCTAATTTGTATGTCTCTTCTCTTCTTTTAAAATCATTTTCAGCTATATGTTAATCTCCTTCTAAATCTTCTATCTGTTAAATATCCTATCTATTCAATGTCCTTGTCTTGTTCCAGTGTTTTTTTTTTTTCTTTCTTTTTTTTTTTCTTTTTTTTTTTTTGTATATATTTTATAGTAGTGTTTTATTCTTGTTCTCTGTGGTCCATTACACGCAAAGCTTCTTGGGCCTAGTAACCACTTTACTTTTGTAATAGTTTTTTCTTTTAGTATTAATAAATTGATTGATTGATTGATTGATTGTGTAGTTTTACCTGTATCATACATACTAAAAAAAATACAACAACTACTGAGGCAAATATGGCGTAGTTGTGCTTTTGAAATGTCCTCGTAAAGATGACTTCACCCATGCGATCCCCGCTCCCAAAAAACTATGGCTCTTAACTCGTTTTCTCAAACTCGTTACCTTTATAGACCGTTTTTTAGGCGAGAAATCTTAAGATGCCAATTTTCCAAATGGAGTTGTTTTCGACAAAAAAATAAATACATATATACATATATGCATAGTGTAGGGAGCTTGGTGGCTTCGCCACCGGGCCCTGGCATGGCTAGAGGGCAGGCCTCTATGTATGGATTCTCATTGTTGCTTGTCTTCTGATCACAGCCAATATAGGCCTCTTTTTAATGTCTTGGCGTCAACATAGTTTCGATACAACCGCCCTGGAAAAAATAAGAAATCTTCCTTAAAGTTGTGACCTATTTACATCAGTTTTGTGGCCAGAAATGTCAATGTTTCAGTTTTAAGGACAATAAGTATGTAGCCAATTTTGAGACTGAGCCCCAAAACTCGTTCAGCGGCAAGTTTTTAAATATTGAATCTCGTTGTAAGTAGCAACCTCCAAATGAACCACCTTTGTTTGCTACTCTTCTTTGGGAAAATGGAGGGATACATATAACGTTGAAGGGCTCCAATGAGTTGTAATCAACAGCTGTGTAGTTTAGGACATATTTGTAGGTTTTAAACTAGGTTTTGTGCCACATTTATTGGCAGCGAAGATTGTGATGGCGTTGTCCTTCTAACATAATATTACTTTCATCTTCACTTTCATATTTGACTCGTTCTAATTTTTGCTGTCGCTTGTTTTCTAACAGCACAATTATTCATTCAGTGGATTTCGGGCACGTGCCTAAAATAGTGCATTTAATCTCCATGGTCCTTCAGATATACATTGTAAAAGGTATGACGGAAAGGTAGGAATTAATCTCTCATCTCCCTTCATATAGACTGAGTAAAGGTGCTGCAGACTGATACCTTTTTTTTTGTTATAGAATAAGGTATCTGATGTTTATTTTAAAGGCTCATTTACCTAAATTTCATATTTCATGAAAGTATACATAGTCATGGTTAAGTGTGCATCAACTATCGTGAAGTAGGAGCAGTGGGCCAGTTTTCACGTGGGACGGGGTGGCAGGTGCCTCAAGAAGGGGGTCGCAATGCCTAGAAATCCCAGCCCTGAGTGAGTCTTCAGATAAATATAGAGAGAGTTTTGGGGAAGGGGAGATGGTAGAAACTCGTCTAATCCCTCTTGATTCCCAGAAATATTTTTAATCAAAGCATTCATTATTGGTGCATATGTAGAGGGGGGTAAGAGTGTCTCTGCTGTTACCACAATCCTTATCTATGTTGGATAAAGCCTCACACTTTCTCTTTACTAGTAGAGAGGTGAAAATGAAGAGAAGAAGCATCATGAATTTTCGTGTGGGAGGCTGGTGGCAAAGACTGCTAGGTTTTTTTCCCAGTGATTTTAAACAGTAATATTTCCTTTTTCGTATTTATAAGATGCAAAACAATACTTCTTATTCGATTTCAATGGCCCTTGTGCTTGAGCAGTCGTTTTTAAAGAACTGGGATACAAAGTTTAGTGTAAAAAGCGTGGTTAAGGACGGGCAGTTTTTCTTATATATGGAATAATTTGTATTCATTTCAAGCTTTAATGTAATTTTTTACTTTTATTTGGGGTATTTTTTTTAATCATCCCAAAAGTAATGTACCATTTGCAAAATAGTCCCAACAAATTCTCACTAATTTTACCAGAAATATCAAACAGTTCGTGGTAACGAACTGTAGTAAGGAGCGACCCGGCTCAATAGTAACCAAAACTATAAAAAATTGAACCAAATAGCTACACCAAAAGAATCGCATTTTAATGCTGATTTTAAATATATAAGTTTCAGCAAGTTTAGTCTTACCCATCAAAATTTACGAGCCTGAGAAAATCTGCCTTATTTAAGAAAATAGGGGAAAACACCCCCTAAAAGTCATAGCATCTTAACGAAAATCACACCATCAGATTCAGCGTATCAGAAAACCCTACTGTAGAAGTTTCAAGCTCCTATTTACAAAAATGTGTAATTTTGTATTTTTTTGCCAGAAGACAAATCACGGGTGCGTGTTTATTTGTTTTTGTTTTTTTTGTTTTTTGTTTTTTTTCTTTTTCCCACGGGTCATCGTATCGACCAAGTGGTCCTAGAATGTCGCAAGACGGCTCATTCTAACGGAAATGAAAAATTCTAGTGCCCTTTTTAAGTGACCAAAAAAATTGGAGGGCATCTAGGCCCCCTCCCACGCTCATTTTTTCCCAAAGTCAACAGATCAAAATTTTGAGATAGCCATTTTGTTCAACATAGTCGAAAACAATAAAAACTATGTATTTGGGGATGATTTACTCCCCCACAATCCCTGGGGGAGTGGCTGCAAGTTACAAACTTTGACCAGTGTTTACATATAGTAATGGTTATTGAGAAGTGTACAGACGTTTTCAGGGGATTTTATTTTGTTTGGGGGTGGGGCTGAGGGGAGGGTGCTATGTTGGAGGATCTTTCCTTGGAGGAATCTGTCATGGGGGAAGAAAAACTCAAGGAAAAGGGCGCATGATTTTCTATCATTACTATAAGAAAACAAAGAAAAATAAACATGAAAACGTTTTTTCAAATGAAAGGAAGGAGTAGCATTGAAACTTAAAACGAACAGAGATTATTACGCATATGAGGGGTCCCAAAAATACTTTAGCATAAAGAGCGAGTTATTTAGGAAGAGATAAATACCTCGCTCTTTATGCTAAAGTATTTTTAGTAATTTCAACTATTTATTCTACGGCCTTTCTGATTCAGGGGTCATTCTTAAAGAATTGGGACAAAACTTAAGATTTAGTGTAAAAAGCGAGGTATTAACGAGGATACAAACCCCCTTGTATACATAATAAAAATATAAGATTATGAAAGTTTGTTACATAAGTTGCTAATTTATAAGTTACGTATATTTTTTACTAATAAAAACGTTCGTTAAAAATTAGAAGTTCTAGTTGCCTTTTTAAGCAACCGAAAAATTGGAGGGCAACTAGGCCTCCTTCTCCACCCCTTATTTCTCAAAATCGTCTGATCAAAACTAAGAGAAAGCCATTTAGCCAAAAAAAAGAATTAATATACAAATTTCATTTTAATAATTTATGTGCGGAGAGCCAAAACCAAACATGCATTAATTCAAAAAAGTTCAGAAATTAAATAAAAAAAATCAATTTCTTTAGCTGAAAGTAAGGAGCGGCATTAAAACTCAAAACGAACAGAAATTACTCCGTATATAAAATGGGTTGTCCCCTCTGCAATCCCTCGCTCTTTACGCTAAAGTTTGACTCTTTGCCACATTTCTACTTTTTAAAACAATTAAAAGCTTTAGCGTAAAGAGCGAGGGATTGCGGAGGGGACAACCCATTTTATATACGGAGTAACTTCTGTTCGTTTTGAGTTTTAATGCCGCTCCTTACTTTCAGCTAAAAAAAATTAGTTTTTTTTTTATTCAATTTGAAACATAGGTCAACGCCTGTTAATTAGTAAGTTCCTTGACTTATTAACTAAAAAAAAACATATTTTTCAGCTGAAAGTAAGGAGCAACATTGAGAATTGAAACAAACAGACATTATTAAGTATATGAGGGAGGTTGGTCCTCCTCAACACCTTAAATAGTCACTTACTGTTCAAATTAAACGACCCTTGTTTTTCAGGAGTCTTTTTTAAGGATTTGGGACAAAACTTAAACTTAAGTTTGCCCTGGACAATTATTCTTAACATCTTTACGCGTTAAATTGAATCGGTAAAGAGAAAGCAAGACATATAAAGAAATTTTGTATAGGAATTCTGGCGATTTCCCCCAGTATAAAATTTCTCCTGAAAAGTTCACCCCCAAGAAAATTCCCTCTCCATGAAAAACTCTCCCCGTCCAGAATCCCGCATCTGAAAATTTGTCCTCCCCACCCGAAAAATGTGTGCATACTTCCCAACAACAAATCCTATACGTAAACAATGGGTAAATTTTATAACTTATAAGACCTTTCCCCAGGGGTTTTGGGGGTCATCCTATACCCAACGAAATAGTTGTTTGCCTTTCAACTATGCTGGAAAAAATTGCTTATAAATCGTGAATACGGAAAAAAAGAATAACAAACAACATTTTTCAGGAAGGAAATTCTATTCAAAAAGCTTTATTCGCGCTGGCATGAACAAAAAGAAAATGAATATAAATTTAGAAAAAGATTTTCCTCAAAATATAGCAAATCCACAATTCGCAACATATTCTAATTTTAACAATTTAAACTAATTTCTAACTTTAGAGGAAGATTTACAAACTAAGGGTTAGTGTCTGTAAGAAAATCCTGGCCTTTCTTATTGAAATTTCATCTTTATTTAAAAAGCTAGATGTCCATACATTACTGCTGGCTCCAGCATTTCTTATTGAATTTCTTATTGAAATTTCATCTTTATTTAAAAAGCTAGATGTCCATACATTACTGCTGGCTCCAGCATTTCTTATTGAATTTCTTATTGAAATTTCATCTTTATTTAAAAAGCTAGATGTCCATACATTACTGCTGGCTCCAGCATTTTCGGGCAGCACTAGCACTAGAACGGCACTCTTTCTTTCGGGCAGCCTTAGATTAAATAAACTCAGGGGTCTGTTGAATGCTACTGGGCATAACTTCTCTGTATCACTAGCCGCTATTTATCACCACCTACTGGGACAAGGAATAAATAGAAAATGAAGCTAAAGCTAAATATAAAATTAAAAAGGCTATGTTTAACTAACATTAAACACTTATGTTTGTACAAACCTGTACTTACTAATATACTCATTAAATTAACTAAAGAAACAAATAATATTTTTTAACTGAAAGTAAGGAGCGACATTTAAACTTAAAAGGAACAGAAATTACTTCGTATATGAAAGGGGCAGTTCCCTCCTCAACACCCCGCTCTTTACGCTACAGTTTGACTCTCTCTCTCAACTCTACTTTTTTAAAACGGTAAAAAAAAACTTTAGCGTAAAGATTGGGGCGTTGAGGAGGAAACTGCCCCTTTCATATACGTAGTAATTTCTGTTCGTTTTAAGTTTTAATGCTGCTTTTTACTTTCAGTTAAATAAACTTTTTTTTATTTAATTTCTGAACGTTTTTGAATTAATGCATGTTTTGATTTTTTCTCTCCGCAGATGAAATGGCTTTCTCATAGATTTGATTGTATGATTTTGAGAAAAAAGGAGTGGGGGAGGAGGCCTAGTTTCCCTCCAAATTTTGGGTTACCTAGAAATACAACTAGAACTTTTAATTTTTTATGAACGTTTTTATATGTAACTTTCGAATTAGCTTACGTAACGAACTTCTATATTTGTATGTTTTTATTACGTATTAAATAAAAAAAAACAAGTTTTTTTAACTAAAAGTAAGGAGCGATATTAAAACTTAAAACGACCAGAAATTACTTGTATGTGAAAGAGGCTGCTTCCTCATCAACGCCTCGCTCTTTACGCTAAAGTTTGACTCTTTCTCTCAATTCTTCTTTTTAAAACAGTAAAAAAATATAATAAAAAAAATAGAAAAAATATAATAAAAAATAAAATAAACACGCACCCGTGATCTGTCTTCTGGCAAAAAATGCTCGTTTGAAGTTTGACTCAGTTATTTATTGTTTGTTTTGGGTTTTATTTATTGATTCATTGTAATCTATGTTAGTTTTGCCATTGGAATATTATTTGCATTTATTTCTGCTCATTTGTGGATTAATGTATTTCTTTACTTTTCTTTGAAAAACTTGTTTTATAGAAAGAGTTTTTTAAATTAATTTCTGTTCATTGTTTATTGACATAATCCTTTTCATCGAATTTTTTTTACGTCTTATCGATTTTTATGGCACTTGGTATTAACCAAGTGACATATAGCAGTCGCCAATTCTGTCGGTCTGTCGGTCTGTCGGTCTGTCTGTCGGTCCCGGTTTTGCTACTTTAGGCACTTCCAGGTAAGCTAGGACGATGAAATTTGGCAAGCGTATCAGGGACCGGACCAGATTAAATTAGAAATAGTCGTTTTCCCGATTTGACCATCTGGGGGGGGAGTGGGGGCCCGGTTAATTCGCAAAAAATAGAAAAAATGAAGTATTTTTGACTTATCAGCGGGTGATTGGATCTTAATGAAATTTGATGTTTGGAATGATATTGTGTCTTAGAGCTCTTATTTTAAATCCCGATCGGATCTGATGACATTGGGGGGAGTTGGAGGGGGAAAACCTAAAGTCCCGGTTTTGCTACTTTAGGCACTTCCAGGTAAGCTAGGACGATGAAATTTGGCAAGCGTATCAGGGACCGGACCAGATTAAATTAGAAATAGTCGTTTTCCCGATTTGACCATCTGGGGGGGGGGGAGTAGGGGCCGGTTAATTCGGAAAAATAGAAAAAATGAAGTATTTTTAACTTATGAGCGGGTGATTGGATCTTAATGAAATTTGATTTTTGGAATGATATTGTGTCTCAAAGCTGTTATTTTAAATTCCGACCGGATCTGATGACATTGGGGGTAGTTGGAGGGGGGAAACCTAAAATCTTGGAAAGCACTTAGAGTGGAGGGATCGGGATGAAACTTGATGGGAAAAAAAGCGCAAGTCCCAGATACATGATTGACATAATCGAAACTGATTCGCTCTCTTTGGGGTAGTTGGGGGGGGGGAGTAAGTCTTAAAAATTAGAAAAATGAGGTATTTTCAACTTACGAACGGGTGATCGGATCTCAATGAAATTTGATGTTTAGAAGGATATCGTGTCTAAGAGCTCTTATTTTAAATCCCGACCGGATCTGATGATGGGGGCGGGGAGTTGGGAGGGGGAAACCTAAAACTTGGAAAACACTTCGAGTGGAGGGATCGGGATGAAACATGGTGGGAAAAATAAACACAAGTCCTAGATAGATGATTGACATAAACGGAACGGATCCGCTCTCTTTTGGGTAGTTGGGGGGGGGGGGGGGTAATTCTGAAAAATTAGAAAAAATGAGGTATTTTTAACTTACGAACGGGTGATTGGATCTCCATGAAATTTGATTTTTAGAAGGATATCTTGGCTCAAAGCTCTTATTTTAAATCCTGACCGGATCTGGTGACATTGGGGGAAGTTTGGGGTGGGGAGACCTAAAATGATGGGAAACACTTAGATTGGAGGGATTGGGATGAAACTTGGTTGGAAAAATAAGCAAAAGTCTTGCATACGTAATTTACATAATTGAAACGGATCCGCTCAATTGCGGGGGGGGGGGGGTAATTCTGAAAAATAAGAAAAATAACGTATTTTTAACTTACGAAGGAGTGATCGGATCTTCATGAAACTTCATATTTAGAAGGACCTCGTAACTCCGATATCTTATTTTAAATCTCAACCGGATCAAACGTAATGGGGGGGGGAAGTTGGGGGGACCGGAAATCTTAGAAAATACTTAAAGCGGTGAGATCAGGATGAAACTGGATGGGGAGAATAGAAACCAGTCTAAGATACGTGACTGACATAACTGGACCGGATCTGCTCTCTTTGGTGGAATTGGGAAGGGGGAGGTAATTTTGAAAATTGAGGTATTTGTAACTTACGAAAGGGTGACCAGATCTTAATGAGCTCTTGGCTCTTGGCTCTTCCGACCTCGTACCATATGAGCTCTCGGCTCTTCCGACCTTGTCACAAGTGCCATATGAGCTCTTAGCTCTTGTTTTTCTATAAGGTTCCATAGTTTGGCTTGCTATTTGTGTTTAGGAGAAACTCTTTAAACAATTTTTGATCCTGACACAAATTAAATAAAAAAAACAAGTTTTTTTAAATGAAAGTAAGGAGCAACATTAAAACTTAAAACGAACAGAAATTACTCCGTATGTGAAACTTTTTGATAGTACCGTCTAATTTAATTTTATTCCTCTTCAAGTAACCTGAAAAATAAAATGAAATATTATTCCCCAAAAAGTCTATATATGCTCTTTGACAACCAGGAGACACTTACACTTTTGATTTATTTAAATGATAAGAGCGGAAGTAGTAACAGTACAGGAGTAGCCCTAAAAGTTTCAATTTAATACCCCCACTTGTTCTCGATAAATTTGTTTTGGTGTCTTATTGGCAACATATACACAGTGCCCTTTGATTTAGTTTTAAGGCATCATTTAGGTTGAAAGCATAATGGGCCTATTGCAAAATTGTGGGGGGTCGACATACCCAATATACCTAGACACATAGTTACTGAACTGTTCTACTATCATTAACAAAGTATCTGTATCAAAGTTTTGAATGGGTGTGTTTTGAAAATGTTAGAGCTTGGGAGAAGGGCTGCCTGCCCTCCAGTCTCTTTTTGCTCTTAATAAGGACAATATAGCTTTTAATTTTCAATCGAAACGCTGTTAATTTTAAGATCTTGTGATTTCCGTCCAAATGAGACCTCTTTCGATGTTCTAGGACCATTGGTTCCATGTGATCACACCCAAAAAAAAAAGTTAACAAACCTAAAGCAAATAGATGGGGTCTTTCTCTTTGCGAAAAATAGAAAATTCCTTATTTTTATAAACAGGAACTTGAAACCTCTAAACTATGGTTCTCGAATATTCTGCATCCGATGGTGTGATTTTTTTTAAAGCCACTTGACTTTTTGGGGGCGATGTCCCTCTTTTTGAAAATGAAGAAACATTTCTCAGGCTAGTAGCTTTTAATAGGTACAATTAAACTTAATGAATTTCACGTATTGTAAGTCAGCATGAAAATCCAATCCTTCTGGTATATCTATTGTTATTCAAATTCCGTTTTTTAGAGTTTTGTTTAGTACAGTCGCTCCTTACTTACAGTTCATTACCATCAACGGTTTGAAAACTAAATTTTCAACCACTTGTTACTCAAGTATATTCGATTTCTTTAGTTTATTATTAAAATCATTTTGCATTAAAGCGATTTCAATTACATCCTCAAGTTCCCTCTTAATTGCATTGTTCTCTGAGAATCTTGCGAAAAAAGGTCAGACAAAGGCACCCTTGTTGTTACGCGGTTTATTTACTGGCGCCAGGGACGAGCTCAAATGTGGATCGATGTGATTAAAAGTAGTGACAACTTTTAGTTCACGTGATGGTCAAAAAAAGGGTTGTTAGATGAAAATAAAGGCAATTAATAATTCAAACTGAAAACGAACATAAATTACTATCAATTTATAAATTAAAGCAGAAACGAATAGGACTAGAAATTAGTAATCAAATCCAATGTAAAAGATGAAGATACTGCTAGAGATGAACTGTAAAAAAAAAAAAAACACCACAAATTAAAACGAATAATAAAGTCAAACCTAGTGTCGTAAAATTACTGTAAAATAAAAAATTGGTAAGTAAAATCTGTAAATAAGGTAGATTTGGTAAAATAAGGTAGAATTGGTAAAATAGGGTAAAATAAAGTTGCCTTGTAACTACAAGACCATTTGAGCATTTCCTTTTAAGCCTCACTTACAACTTCTAATGACATTTTTTAATGATCTGATCTATGAACTGTCTAATTTATCCCTCTGGTGATCTTGTGCCTAAGGTAATCCCTCAGTAATTGAACAATGCCTGATTTCGGACATCTATTTTGTAAAAAAAAAACAAAGAAAAAAAAGAGTTAAATTTACCATTATTTGGGAGTAAAATTACATCAGTCGTTTTTTTTTTCTATATATAAAAATAGGAAATGGTACCTAACAGCCTCATACTTTTGAATTCAGCTATAGAAAATGCATATTATTTTAAATTTATTTATAAAAGTAACGAAAACAATTCTAAGTGAGATTTGTAATGCTTTGATGGCTTTGATTAACTAAGCATTGGATCATAAAAGCGGAAGAGCTTCATCAGGATTTGCTTGCAAATCTAGCTCCTCTCCTTCAGACTTAGATTCTGATTCAGGTGACCGTGCCAGTTCCTAAGCAACCCTCACCCCGTCTTAAACAACAGTCCTGGACACGGCCCTTAGTATTATATATCAATTTCCGCTTCCACCCTCTCATCGTCTCTCCTTTAGAGGTAATTCTGTATTTATCTGAAGATTCTTCCACAGCAACTGCTGAAATGCAAGGGTCGTTAAAATTGAATGAGAATCAAACAGCTCGTGGTAACTACTACTACTATTACTAATAACTCACTGCAGCACCAAGCCGCCTGAGGCCAACACAGCTACGCACGCTCCTCCTCCAACCTAATCTATTTAAAGCCTCCCTCTTTACACCCTCCCAGGAAGTTCCCATTTCCTTTAAATCTTTATTTATGACATCCTCCCAACCCAGACAAGGACGACCTGCTTTCCGTGTAGCCCCATACGGTTGGCCAAAAAGGACAATCTTCGGTAATCTGTCATCCTTCATCCGTAGAACGTGGCCTAGCCATCTCAACCTTTCTTTCATTATAGCCCCAGAAAGCGGGATTGAACCACACTTTTCGTACAACCTACTGTTTGAAATACGGTCAGTCAGCCGGGTACCCAGAACAATCCGTAGGCAATTTCTCTGGAAAACATCCAGTAAATGTTCATCTGCTTTTCGGAGTGCCCATGCTTCAGAGCCATATTTGACCACTGTCATCACTTTAGCTTCCAATATTCTAATCTTGGTTTGTAGGCTTATCTTTCTATTCTTCCAAACTTTTTTTAACTGTAAAAAAACACCCTGAGCTTTAGCTATTCTACTTTTAACATCTTCACTGCTCCCACCATCTTTACTAATAATACTACCAAGGTAACTGAAGCTCCCAACCTGATCAATCTTTTCGTTACCTAATGTTACCTGTTCAGCTTCACGTATTCCTAGCCTTAGTGACTTAGTCTTCTTAACATTAATTTTCAAGCCTATTTTAGCACCCTGAACTCGTAAAACCTCTAAAAATTCATTTATTTTGCTCACACTTTCATCTAATATGCTTAAATCATCAGCATAATCTAAGTCCAGGAGCGTTCTTCCTCCCTATTTGATTCCATGGTCTCCAATTGCCTTTCCTGTGCTCCTTAAGAAGAAGTTCATCAAAATGATCCATATAAAGGGGAATAGAACACAACCCTGCTTAACTCCTGATTTAATACAAAACCAGTTGCTAACCTCATTTCCTACCTTAACCGCAGCAGTACTATTCTCGTACATAGCACAGATCACTTTAATGTATTTTTCTGGTATACCATATAACGATAAGACCTTTGTTAACGCTGTTCTATCAACAGAATCGAAAGCTTGCTCATAATCGATAAAACTAAGGACCAAAGGTGTTTGACAACGAAGGGACTTCTCAATTATTAACCTAAGAGTGAAAACATTGTCGACACATCCTCTACCTTTCCTAAAACCGCATTGTTCTTCCCTTAAAACTTTGTCTACAGCATGTCTCAGTCTAAAGAGTATCATATTACTCAGTAATTTGCTACCTAAAGAGACCAGACTAATGCCTCGATAATTACGACACTCACTCTTGTCATATTTCTTATACAGTGGTTTAATTAAGGTTTTCCTAAAATCATTGGGTACTTCCCCTTTTTCAAAAATCATGTTCGTAATCTTCAGTATCTTATTCCTAACCTCAGAGCCACCATATTTAAGGAACTCATTAATCATACTATCAGCACCTGGGGCCTTATTATTTTTTAATCCTTCAAGTCCAGTCGCTAATTCTTCCTCACTAAACAAATCTTCCCTCACATCCAAGGTATCACAAACTTTTTCATTTTCATCTATATCTTTTCCTGCAACTGTATCTCGGTTTAGCACATTCTCAAAATGTTCCACCCATCTTTCTTTAACTTCTTCCTTATTACTAATTGTTGCCCCATTTCTATCTTTAACTGGGACTAGTCCGGATTGGCTACTCCCTTTCAATTTATTAACATGCTAGTATAATATTTTACTATTATGCCGTCTAGCCGCATCTTCCTGATCCTCAGCAATTTTATCCATCGCCTCCATTTCACATCTCCTTAGTTCATATTTTAATGCTTTCTACACTTTCTTTACATTCCTTTTGTTTTCATATGCCCTATCACTCAGATAATTCTTATACAAACCCCTTCTACTCTCTATTAAACCTAAAGCTTTTTCACTAATATTCCTAGTTGCTGTCTTAGCACTCTTCCCTAGGACACCATCAGCAACTTCACAAATTGTTTTTCTGAAATTATTCCATCCATCTTCCACATTGTAAAATTTGAAGCCCTCAAGTTTAGTATTCAACTGTTCCTGGAATTTTTTTTCTCAAATTTTCATCCTGAAGTCTACCAACATCATAACTTTCTGAGAGGGAATTACCCTTCCGAAATTTCAGCTTTAAATTAACCTTAGACACTACTAGATGGTGATCTTTACTTTTAACATCAATAACGGCACTCCTGTACACCCTAGTATCTTGTATTGATCCTGCTAGTCTTTTGTTTACAATAACATAATCAATAAGGTTTGCTGTCTTACCATCACGTGAATACCATGTCAACTTATGGGCCATTTTGTGACCAAACACCGTATTGGTTATAACTAGGTTGTTATACCTACAAAATTGCAAAAGCCTATAGCCATTACTGTTTTCTTTTCCTACACCAAATTTACCAAGGCTAGGATACTATCTATCCCCATTTCTATCAACCTGGGCATTAAAATCTCCTAGAAAAAAACACCATATTTCTACCTGGTACCCTGTCTATTTGCTCCTGTAACTGTAAGTAAATTTCATCTGAGTCACTAGTATCTCCATCATTTGGTTCAATGGGGGCATATACTACTATAACTGATACCCTAAACTTTTTAGTCATAAAATGAGCAATTAGTATTCTATTATTAATACCTTCCCAGCCTAAACAAGACTTAGCAGCTTCCTTATTCATCATGAGCCCTACTCCCTGTCTATGTACCCCATCCTTCCTGCCTGAGTAAACAAATTTTATGTCACCTAATTTCATGCTTCCTACCCCTGGTATATGAGTTTCTGAAACTCCTAATAAATCCAGTTCAAACCGTCTGAATTCGTCAGTCAAAATGTCGATGTGATAGTCATTTTTAACGTCGTAAAATTAAAAGTTCCAATTTTCATGTTCTTTAAATCTTTGAAATTATTTTGGCCTCAAGAAAAGCAGTGATCCCGGATACCAGTGCAGGATGGGGATCAACATATCTTCTTAAGTCAACACCGAAGCGCTTAAGCCTTTTTAGAACTGGACAGCAAGAAGTCCCTGGGACCTCAGGAATGGAGGCTTTGTGCAATCCTGTGCCCATCTTGGTCACAACATGGTTTTCAGCACTTGGCGATGCTCTTCTATCAACAATCCTGCACAGACAGTCTCAAGCCTATTACCACCGACTCATTATACATTCATGCCCAAAAATATTTTGCTACTATTGGGAGGCAGCCCATAGTAGATAGATTAGCTAGGAAGAGGTTTTTGAGCCCGAAAACGCCCATCAAAACAAACCAAGCCCAGAAAATTATCCCATAATCAGAATCCCGTACCAGTGCCGTGTTGTTTACTAGGCTATAATTTCCTCGAGGGGCGCCACTGCTCAAGTGGGAAAAATTGACCGCAAGTTTCCCAGTCTTGTAGGTACCCCGAAAGGGTCGAGGCAGCCCTTTACAGATGTCGTTGTCATAAATCTGGATCTTACGCCCTGCCGCAGTTGTCCTCCTATAGAGGATCCTCCCACGATGGTGTTCTGCTTCACCATGCCGAGCTGTAGTAAGGAGTGACCCGGCTCAATAGTAACCAAAAGTCTACCAATAGCTACATCAAAAGAATCGCATTTTAATGCTGATTTTAATTATATAAGTTTCATCAAGTTTAGTCTTACCCATCAAAAGTGACGAGCCTGAGAAAATTTGCGTTATTTTAGAAAATAGGGGGAAACACCCCCTAAAAGTCATAGAATCTTAGCGAAAATCACACCATCAGATTCAGCGTATCATAGAACCGTACTGTAGAGGTTTCAAGCTCCTGTCTACAAAAATCTGGAATTTTATATTCTTTGCCAGAAGGCAGATCACGGATGCGTGTTTATTTGTTTTTTTGTTTTGTTTGTTTTTTTCCCCATGGGTGATCGTATGGACTCAATTGTCCTAGAATGTTACGAGAGGGCTCATTCTAACGGAAATGAAAAGTTCTAGTGCCCTTTTTAAGTGACCGAAAAATTGGAGGGCACCTAGGCTCCCTCCCACGCTAATTATTTTCCAGAAGTCAACGGATCAAAATTCTGAGATAGCCATTTTATTCAGCGTAGTCGAAAAACCTTATAACTATGTCTTTGGGGACGACTTACTCCCCCACAGTCCCCGTAGGAGGTTTACAAGTTCAAAACTTTGACTAGTGCTTACATATAGTAATGGTTATTGGGAAGTGTACAGGCGTTTTCAGGAGGATTTTTTGGTTGGAGGCAGGGGTTGAGAAGAGGGGAATGCTGAGGTATGCTGAGGGAACTTTCCATCGAGGAATTTGTCATGGGGGAAGAAAATTTCCATGAAGGGAGCGCAGGATTTAATTAGCATTACTCAAAAAAAACAATGAAAAATTTTTTTTTTTAGCTGGAAGTAAGCAGCAGCATTAAGACTTAAAACGAACAGAAATTATTGCCCATATGAGGAGCTCACCTCCTCCTAAAACCTCGCTCTTTACGCCAAAGTATTTTTAGTAATTTCAACTATTTATTCCTCGGCTTTTGTGATTCAGGGGTCATTCTTAATGAATTGGGACAAAATTTAAGCTTTAGTGTAAAGAGCGACGTACTGACGAGGGGGCAAACCCTCTCATATATTTAATAAAAACATAAGAATACAAAAGTACTTTACGTAAGCTAATTTATAAGTTACGTATATCTTTTACTTATAAAAAAATTCGTAAAAAATTAAAAGTTCTAGTTGTCTTTTTAATTAACCGAAAATCGGAGGGCAACTAGGCTACCTCCCCCGCTCTTTTTTCTCAAAACCTTTCGATCAAAATTATGAGAAAGCCATTTATCCAAAAAACAAGCCATTTTTCCTCTGCGGAGAGCCAAAATAAAAACATGCAATGATTCAAAAACGTTTAGAAATTAAATAAAAAAACAAATTTTTTAATGAAAGTAAGGAGCGACATTAAAACTTGAAACGAACAGAAATTACTCCGTATATGAAAGGGGCTTTGTTTTCTCAACGTCCCGCTCTTTACGCTAAGGTTTTTTTACTGTTTTAAAATGTAGAGTTAAGAGAAGCAGTCAAACTTTAGCGTAAAGAGCGGGGCGTTGAGAAGAAAAAGCCCCTTTCGTATACGGAGTAATTTCTGTTCGTTTTAAGTTTTAATGTCGCTCCTTACTTTCATTTAAAAAACTTGTTTTTTTTTATTTAATTTCTTTTAGACACTGTTGTCAGTAACAACTGATTCGATGGCAATTGGTTGAAAAGCAGGCTAAATCCTAGAAAATGGTGCTGGAAATTTTGATTTCCTATTGACTAAGCCACCTCCAAAGCTAATTTGACCCCTCCTTCCGCATAAAGTGCCTCTGGGAATAAATAAAAGAACAAATATTAATAAATTGAGCCCTTATGGGTCTTTATCACAGGTATTGCAATACGATTGCCCCTGAATTAAACAGGAGAGTAGAAATTTCAGGTTCCCGGGGAAAATGGGGGGCAATTCTCCGCAGAGGGGGGATATTCTTTGGGCATATTTTTCAGGGGGGCTACACCGGCTTCTGGAGAAAAGACGACGTGAATACACAATTTCTCTGAGATGTGACAATTAAAATAAAAATGAGGATATTAATTCTGCTTTGGCCATATTTATTATTGAAAATCAAGAACAGGTAGTTCTTTTCGATGAGGCAACCTTAATATTTGAAGAGAATGGCTTCCCACATTCTTTTAGAATGTGGCAATTGAGGAGGGCAATCTTTTAGGAGGGCAATTGAAATCTAGAAAAATCCATAAATAGAGACGATGCTTTAAATAGAAATAAAAAAAAGTAGTTTTTTTAACTGAAAGTAAGGAGCGACGTTAAAACTTAAAACGAACAGAAATTACTCCGTATATGAAATGGGTTGTCCCCTCCGCAATCCCTCGCTCTTTACGCTAAAGCTTTTAATTGTTTTAAAGAGCAGAATTGTGGCAAAGAGTCAAACTTTAGCGTAAAGAGCGAGGGATTGTGGAGGGGACAACCCATTTCATAATACGGAGTAATTTCTGTTCGTTTTAAGTTTTAATGTCGCTCCTTACTTTCAGCTAAGAAAATTATTTTTTTTTATTTAATATATTTAAAATCAGCATTACAATGTCATTCCTTGATGTAATATTTGGCATGAAAATTCTGTTTTTTAGAGTTTCGGTTACTGTTTAGCAGGGTCGCTCCTTACTAGAGTGCGTTACTTAATGTCGCTCCTTAATTTCAGTTAAAAAACTAGTTTTTTTTATTTAATATCTGAACGTTTTTGAATTAATGCATGTTTGGTTTTGGCTCTCAGCACATAAATTATTAAAGTGAAATTTGTATATTAAACCTTTTTTGGCTAAATGGTTTTCTCTTAGTTTAGATCAGATGATTTTGAGAAATAAGGGGCGGGGAGGGAGGCCTAGTTGCCCTCCAATTATTCGGTTACTTAAAAAGGCAACTAGAACTTTTAATTTCCGTTGGAATGAGCCTTCTTGCAAGATTCTGTCGATGCGACGACCCCTGGGAAAAAACAAACAAAAAACAAACAAATAAACACGCACCCGTGACTTGTCTTCTGGCAAAACATACGAAATTCCACATTTTTGTAGATAGGAGCTTGAAAATTTTGCTATAGGGTTCTCTGATACGCCAAATAAGCTGGTGCGATTTTAGTTAAGATTCTATGACTTTTAGGGGGTGTTTCCCCCTATTTTCCAAAATAAAGCAAATTTTCTCAGGCTCGTAACTTTTGATGACAAAGACTAAATTTGATGTAACTTATATATTTAGAATCAACATAAAAATTCGATTCTTTTGATGTATTTTTTTTTTAGCATCAATATTCCGTTTTTTATAGTTTCGTTTACTATTGAGCCGGGTCGCTCCTTACTACAGTTCGTTACCACGAACTGTTTGATATACTGGAGGTATTCTTATAAATCCCATGTGGAATTCACTTATAAGAACTTACTAAGTAAGTAAATAATTTTTTGTTGTTGGCTATATGGCTATGTCAATCCTGCTTGTGGCACTTTTGGCACTTCTGGCACTTATCTTTAACACTTCACTGAACTAACATCATTTTATTTAAGCTAATGTTTCACATTTTAAAATTATAAATACCTGTAAAATAACACACTTCATCGGTCTCACATCAAAAGACCTAAGTCAGAAAAACCGTCTTTAAAACAGAGAAACACAGCTATACACACACACAAAAAAAAACATATTCAATTCTTTTTCTTCTTGCCTCTTCACGCTTTTGTGCTCAGAAAAATTCCAAGATGTAGTATAATATGTCAGAGATATATACAAAATGCCTGTAAAATACGTAAAATAAAGGTAAAATAGGTAAATTACGTAATATACCTAAATTGCGTAAAATAGGTAACATACTTATTTTATGGGGATCTGTAATACTACGGTAAAATACATAAATTACCTAAAATAGGTAACATACCAATATTACGGGAATCTGTAAGACTACGGTTAAATACATAAAATATCCAATTTTAAAATGACCAATTCTACCAGTTCCAACACTAGTCAAACGTACAAAGAACAATGTCAAACCTCAAAACAATTTCCAGCCGGAATCATCCAATTTCCAGACGGACCTTGTTTTTGTTTAATTTCTGATCATTTTCAAATAATGCCGGGAAACCTTGCTCCCCATCAAAAGGAAATTCCTCCCTCTCTTTGTAAACCCCTCCATGAAATGTTTTTCCCAAGTAATATCCCACCCTCACCAGAAAATCTACCCCAGGCAATTCTATTCTAGCTGGAAATTCCCCTGGAAAATTACATGTGGACGATTCCGGCTGGAAATTTACTTCCAAGTTGTCAGAGAGGTGTATCTGCTCCTTCTCGGGAACAGCTAAAGGTATTAAGTTGAAACTATCAGGAAATGTCGAAGGGAATGTTAAACTAACTAAAAACGCAATGTATGCATTTAGGTTGTTAAAAAGACTTATTTACCATATCAAACAGTTCGTAGTAACGAACTGTAAGTAGGGAGCGATTCGGTTCAATAGTAAGCAAAACTCTAAGAAACAGAGTCTTGATATCAACAGATACATCAAAAGAATTGAATTTTGATGCTTATTCAAAATATATAAAATTCATATCAAAAGCAATGAGCCTGAGAAAATCTGTCCAATTTTCGAAAAAGGAGGGAAACGCCCCCAAAAAATCAAGCGATCCTACTGAAAATTACATCATCAGATATGAGAAGAGCCTATTACAGATATGTCAAGCTCCTATATACAAAATATGGATTTATACATTTTTTGCCACGAGAAAGATCACGGATGCAGGTTAATTTTTTTTTTTGTTAGTTTGTTTGCTTCCCAGGGGTGATCGTATCGAATGAGGATCAGAAGAGGGCTCATTTGGTCTGATATCAAAAGTTTTAGTGCCCTTTTTAAGTGACTAAAATTATTGGAGGGCATCTATCCCTCTCCCACGCCCCTTTTCCCCATAGTTACCTGATTAACATTCCTATATGGCCATTTGTTCAGCATTGTTGGAAGACTTAGTAGCTATGCCTTTAAAGGTGACTTGATATCCCGCAGTTCCCGGGGAAGGGTGGCAAGCTATGCACTTTGCCCATTGCTAACACATAGAATTGGTTCTTGGGAAGTATACAGATATTTTTTTTTTGGGGGGGTGGGTCATTTTTCCGTGAGAGGAGTTTCCAAGGAGTAATTTTTTGTGGGGAAAGGGGATTGTCTATGATGAGGAGGGGTATTATTTACCGGTATTATTTGAAAAACAACCAGAAATTAAATAAATACAAGCTTTTTCAGCTTAAAGTAGGGAGCAACACTAAAACTTAAAACGAACAGGAATCATTACGTGTATGAGGAGGTTATCCCTCCTCAATACCTCACTCTTTACGCTAAAGATTTTTTTATAACTCTTAAAACAGCTTTTTATTCTATAAGTTATGCTTAAATAATTGCAACAAAAAGTTAAACTTTAGTGTTTTAAAGGATGCCTGATAAGGTGTAGTTTCCTTGCCTTATTTTTTCAGTAACTATGTATTCTTGGATCACTACCGATGTCCATCTTTCTTTATTTTAAAATATACCGATCTTTCGTTAGTGTGTTACAGAAACATTTGCCTTGTTCTTAAGGAAAATTTCTAAGAAATTAAGTTCTAAAAGAAAGTGAAGTGATAATAATAAAAGTATCAGCACCTAATTCATCATATCAGGGAACTCTACTATAGAGGTTTTAAGTTCCTTTCTAAATCTTGTTTGGTTGCTATCGGCTCGGGTTGCTCCTTACTTAAAGTATATTACCACAAGCTGTTAGATAAGTGAATCAAACGGATGGTTAGTTTTGTAACTGGCAAGAGCAAAAGTTTCGTCTGCTGACTCAGCTTCATCAAGAGCATTTGTTTCAGTAAGCGGGTCGACACTGCCAGTTCTTCATTTGAAATCAAATTGGTGAAATTTTAGTTTGAAATAAAATTAAGTATTTGGGGGTACCAGGCCATGGCTAATTGTATAAAAAGTCAAGACAGATGGTTCGAGTGAGTGATACGCAAATCTGGCATTAAGGCTTTTTAGGATTTTAAAAAAATGATGTCATTTCACTTGTTTATAGATAAGTCTATCATCCATTCGTCCGTACATCATTCCTAAAGAAGAACTTATGTAGTCATAGAACTAAGGTTGATAGGTCGAAATGATTTCAGATTGAAGCGTGATTGACAACGTCCACTAGACTTGTATACAGAATGGGGACTGAATTTCCTTGGACTGAATTTTACCTTTTACATCTTAGTGTCCAAATAAAACTATGTTAGTAACTTATATTCTGAGACAAGAATTACAATGCCTAAAAAACTAGCTTTTTATAATTTCAAACTGACTAGTTTTTTTCCTTGTTCGTCTAGTGGTTTTTCTTTTTTTTATTCCGTTTTTTCAGTTTATACTCCTTTTCATTACCCATCTATTCAATTACTACCTTTGGAAGCATCATTAGACATCCACTTCAATACATTATCAAAGACGAAGATCATTTTGACAATTAATTGTTTCTTATATCTTTTTCTTGTGTCTATACAAGAGCCCTCTCTTTTCATAGTAATAGCTATGTGATTTCTGTCAGATGCCCATCTCCAGTAATGATCATAAGTAAAACATATCCTTTTAGATGAGTTCCGCAGTAAGATTGCCTGTGACGGAGAGAGCATACAGCTAAACTGTAAAAGTGGCGAGAGAATTGCCCTTTTTTCCGCCAACTTTGGAAGGCCACAAGAAGACAAATATCATTGTCCACAAATGAATGGATTACCGGAGGAAAGTAAGTGCCTCTTTTTCTTGTAGATTGCATTTATCATATCTAGCGTCTCGAAGGAAAGTGCCGAATAGGATCGAGAAAGGTGCTTTTGAAGCCATTGCAGTGTAATTTCTACTAAATCTTGACATGAAAGTATATTAGAAAGGTATGAGACATTGCTTCCAATTTATTGTGATTTTGGCTGTCGATAAATGGGATGAGAAGAAGTTCTGTAGACGAAAGTAAAAATTACAATAAACGGTATGATTATATCGGCAGAAACTCTTTAAGTAACAGACATTGATGAAAAAAAAAGTGGAAAAAACAAACCTTGTAAGTCTTCTGTTGCTGGGAATTTTCAATGGTTGCGTCGATAAGAAAATAAATTCACCTAAAGAAGAAATTTAAAAACATAGGGATCGTTTCTTCCGTTTTTTTTTCTTTTCCTCAGTAATATTGAAATGAATTTTTTTTTGCTTTTAGTGGAGAAAACTACTGGCTTGCAAAACGAGGTCTTGTTTTTGTTAGATGTTATTTTAGTGTTTTCTTTTAGTTGACTAAAAAGATTGATTTTATCACATTTCTATTTAACTTATAATCCTGGGCAACGGAATTGTGGTGCTTCTCATTGTATTTTTTCTTGATTACTTTTTTTTCTCAATCGATAAATTTAGTTCATGGTGCAAGGATCTTTAATGCCTCTCATCATATTGTCTCAACTTAATAAATTACATTTATTAACATAAAAACGTTCATGTTAAGGAACAGTTACAGTAGTCGAATGTAATTCTTATGAATAGTTCCCAAAATTCAAAAATAAACAAAAACTAAAAGTAATATATTTGAATAAAATAAAATTTAATTTTATGTGAATTCTAGAAAACCTGAAGTTCTTTAATTGAAGACATTTATAAAGAGTTATTAGCTTAAGATGTTTTTTTAATTTAGAAAAAGCCCCCTCCCCCTCCCAAAGAAAAACCATCTTGGGTAAAGATAATATTGTCTAGTTCGAAAGGGAAGAATATGTCGGTACAGTTAATAAATTCCAAGCAAATAACACACAGTATGGACTAAATGGTTCTCTATCAATGAAATTACTGAATTTTTTTGATGCGTGTTTGTTCATTTTTTCTTTTTCTTTTCTTTTTTGTATTTTTTCTTTTTCTCCTTACTTTTTCTTCAAACAGTTCGTGGTAACGAACTTTAGTAAGGAGTGACTTGGCTCAATAGTAACCCAAACTCTAAAAAACTGAATTTTTTATACCAATAGTTACATCAAAAGAATTTCCTTTTAATGCTGATTTGAAATATATAAGCTTCGTCAAGTTTAGAGTTACCCATCAAAAGTTACAAGCTTGAGAAAATTTGCCTTATTTTAGAAAATAGTAGGAAACACCCCCTAAAAATATCAGAATCTGAATGAAAATAACACCATCAGATTCAGCGTATCAGAGAATCCTAATGTACAAGTTTCAAGCTCCTATCTACAAAAATGTGAAAATTTGTATTTTTTTTCAGAAGACAGACAACGGATGAGTGTTTATTTGTTTGTTTGTTTTTGTTTTTGTTTTATTCCCAGGGGTGACCGTATCAACCCAGTGGTCCTCGAATGTCGCGAGAGGGCTCATTGCAAGGGAAATAAAAGTTCTAGTGCCCTTTTTAAGTGAACAAAAAATTAGAGGGCACCTAGACCCCTTTCCACGAACATTTTTCCCCAAAGCTACCGGATCAAAAGTTTTAGATAGCCATTCTGTTAAGCTTAGTCAAAAACCTAATAACTATGTCTTTGGGGACGACTTAATCCCCCACGGTCCCCGGGGGAGGGGCTGCAAGTTACAAACTTTGACCATTGTTTACATATAGTAATGGTTTTTATGCAGTCTACAGACGTTTTCAGAGGGACTTTTTCGCGTCGGGGTAGGGGTGATTCAGAGGAGGGGATTACGTGGGAGGATCTATCCATGGAGGAATTTATCTTAGGGAAGAGAATTTCTATGGAGGGGTGCATTATTTTCGAGCATTATTCAAAATAACAATGAGAAAATATGTACATTTTTGCCGCAGAAAATTCATCTCTCCCCCTTAAAAATGTCTGTATACTTCCCAATAACAAATACTATATTTGAACAATATATTCGAGACCTTTCCACATATGTTGTGGGGGGTCTTAGTATCCCCAAAGGCATAGCTACTGCGCTTTTCAACTTACTTGACACAATGGATATCTAAAATTTTGATCAAACGAGTCTGAGGAAAAATGGGGTTAGGAGGGGGGCTTGCTGCCCTCCAACCTTTTCGGTCACGTATAAAAGGCACTAGAACTTTTAATGTCCATTCGCATGGCCTTTTCTCGATACTTTTGGACAAATGGTACTATGAGATCCCCCTTCGCGGAAAAAAAATCAAGGAAAAAATCAAACAAAAATGAAAAAACAAATAAGCACACATTTAAGATCTTTCTTCTGGCAAAAAAAAAAAAAAAAAAAAAAAAAAAAAAAAAAAAAAAAAAAAAAAAAAAAACAAAAAAAAAACAAGGAAATTCCGCAATTTTGCGGTAGCTTGAAACTTCTACAATAGCGGTCTTGGATACGCTGAATCTGACGGTGTTTTATTCTTTTATTCAGATTCCTTGATTTTTAAGGGGTATTTACCCCTTTTACGAAGATCTGGCAAATTTTCTCAAGCTTGTAGCATTTGATGGGTGACACTAAACGGATCTTTTATTTTGGGGATCAGCATAGTAAGCCAATTCTTTTGATACACCTATTGATATCAAAGCTCCTTTTTCAAAGTTTCAGTTACTATTGAGCCGCGCCGTTCCTTTCTCACAGTTCGTTACCACGAACTGTTTGAAAGTGATCTTTAATTTGAGCTAATCATTCCTATAGTTTTATTTTAGTATTTTCCTATAGTTGCTTAATTCTAAGATAGTAAGCAGATGAAAAAGCCTGATTGGTTCTTTGTTACGAAGTTTTTGGCCAGTAAAAAGTACGAAAATTTTTTAGTCACAATATGTTTAATGGGTAAACTCTCCGTTCTCTGTGGTTCCTATCTCTTTTTTTTATATTTCACTCTAAGCAGGAATGAGCTCAAGTAGCTTTTTGGAAATGGAAATTGATTTCTTGCCTTTACCAGACTGATCTAATTATTTTTCGGAGACCCTTGAATTTATTCACTTGGCTTCCAACCACTTCAGTAACTGAAGACGGTTGAACTAGGGGATACGAAGATTTAAATTGCCCCTAAGTTTCTCCTATAAATAGAACCGGATCAGTTCTGAGCACTTTCTTTGAAAATTTTGACTTTTTGATTGTAGTATATTAGTATAGGGAATGAAATTAATTGCCTTAGGACAGTTCTCCCGTCTTCTTTGTGTTTAGAGCAACTATTTAGTAATTCATTTGACTTGAAAAAAAGTAGTTATTTCTGTCTCTTCACTGAACATAATTTAGACTTGTTTTAAGTCTAATTAAATACTAATTCAACATCTAACTAAAGACCTTAAGGGTTAATAAGCCAAATCAAAGAATAAGAAATGCGATACTGAGAAAAAAAAAACACAACGAAATCTTTACATATGCCAAGATTTTTTTTTTTTTTTTTTTTTTTTTTTTTTTTTTTTTTTTTTAAGATATTTGCTAAAACTTGGTCAGTCATTATCCACCTAAAAAAAATTCTTGAGGAGCTACTTCAATTTGCTTTTTTCTTAAATTTTTCATGAATGATAAGGGAAAAAAGATGTTATTATGACAGATATCTTACAAAAACGTTCTTAAAAAATACAGTTGTTCTCTGTAAATTTTTTGTACAATCGCATAAAGGATATTAAGTATAGAAAAATTAGTGTAATCCGGTTTAAATTTTACATCATATCTGATTTGTTGAATCTTGTACTAAAACAAAATGGCTTCAGAATGAAATTCGGTTGGCATGCAACCAAGGCCATATCCGGGAGGGGGGTTGCAGGTTTGAATCTCCTCCCCGTAAAAATATAAATAATAACGCATGTAAACAAATGTTTTATGTGTTTTTTTGTACCCCCATCCCCCAAAAAAATTCTGGATGCGTCTTTGTTTTTAGAACCCTTGTTTTTGGCCAAATAGTTATTTTTAAGTTAGTTGTTTCTTGAAATTTGGCCGTCCTGGAATTAGAAATGAATTTACTTTAATTCTTTAGGAAGCTTTTTCAGTGCGGGCCTTTATGCTGTTTACAATATCTCCATCAGAGTTTTTCATAGTGCGATAGTTTTTGCGTTTCCAGTTTGTTTTTTTTTCATTCGTCTGAAACATAAATAATTCAGCCAATAATTGGTTCGAAAAATACCAGATGAAAAGTATTTCCTAGATACCATCATTCAGTTTCGTAAATAAGAACTTAAAATTAAAATAAAATATTTTTCTCAAGTAATACATGCTTTTTGGGTCTTAATTGAAAATTACCGTTCTCTGTTGAGAGTTTTTTGGTTTTCTAAGAAGACTAAAGTTTTCACCAAGAATTTCACGGCTCCTGGACTACTCTCTATTAGCCAATAGTTGTCTTATGTATTTTTTGGGGTGGACTAGTTATTTTGTGCCAAGTTATAAATAATTTAAGATTTAAAAAATTAAGTTTTTTACTTCTTAGGTGATTTTGCGGTTTGAAAATGTCACATTGAGGTGTTTTACTACGTGAAACATTTTAAATGTTTATAAGTTAAGAAAATATTAACTAGGTATTTTCGCTTATATGTAAGAATCAAAAATAACTGTCTTGAGAAAAACTTAGGTACAAATCATTTTTCCTTTTTATGAAGCTAGGAATTCCTTGGGGTTAGTAGGCTCGTACTAATTCTCTAACGGAGAGTATAGGGCTAGTAGAAAATGTTATCCAGCTCAAATATAGGCTGGGAATTCACCTTCTCGAATACTGACAATAATAAGACTAGAATTTGTGTCTTTTTATGTGTTTGTAATAAAGTTACAAGTATGTACAAGGTTTTAAGAATGAAAACAATCATCACCAACCCCAATAGATTTCGTTGATGGTTGCTAAAATAGATTAAATTCTTTTTTCTTTAGTAAATACACGCAATCAAATTTCACTCCAAAACAGTTTAAGCTTACAAAAATACAGTCATCAGCAATAGCAGCGACATAATGATAACATCAGTAGTAACAGAATGGCAAAAAAAAAGAAAAAAAAGAAATGGGCTTCGTCCTTAAACTTTCCTGTTCAAAATCGCGCGTTGACATCATTGGCCAATTGTGACGCATTAGTTATAGATTCAGTTGTGACGTATTTCGTGACCCAATCACATTGTGTTCATACTTCGGAGCGAAAATTAACTTCTTTTTTTCAAACAAACCTTGCTTTCAAGGATAAAGCTGACTGAGAGACAAGGGCGTAGCTACAATATTTTGTTCGGGGGGGGGGGGGGGGCAAGAGTGGGTGCTATTAAAGTTGTATACCATAAACAAGCTTTCGGGTTGGCGAAGGTGAATGTCGTTTACACTTTTTTTTTCAGCCGGATTCACAACTAATGCTGCAGTATATATCCCCCCTTTACTTCCACCAACTCCCACGTCCAGCACAGGATACTCAGTTTCACAACTGAACCACGCTCTATTCTAACAGTCTCGGGTATTGGGCAAATCATGTGCTCGTAGTTTTGAATGGATTTTAACTCTGCAAGATTTAATTCGTTGGACTAAACTTTTAATATACGTGTTTTTTTTAAATATTATTTAGGGTTTTTATTAAATTGAGTGGGTTGTAGGTTTGCCGATGTATATTCATAAATAACATTGATATCAACGGGCCAAAAAAAATCCGGAACAAAAATCATAGGCAACACAGTAGCGCTGTCTAAGTAAAGATACGGGACAGGTTAAGGTATTACCGCTTATTATGTAACTTTATTTATTGAAATATTTCCCGCATGTAAACAGCGACCATATTTCAAATTTGATAGTATTTGAAAAAGTTAAAGTCAAAATTACTGACTTATCCCTTGGGTATTATTTGACAAAGAATATCTAGCAAATCTGAACAATTCTTGGAATCATTGTGGCAGAAACCTTAAATTAATTAAAAACTCTCAGGGATGCCAATTGGAAGGGAAATTTACTCCTAGAGTTTGAAAATTACCTTCCCCTTTGTATCTTTGTTAGAAAAAAAAGAATTCTATAAAACTTGCGCAAAAGTTTTTCTTGTGTAAATCTGGGTATGGGGGGTGTACACTTTCGGAGGGAGGGTTTCACTGAATGCCGTTTTTATTTCTATAATTCTCTTCCCAAGCAAAGCTCAGTGTCCTAGTGCTGCATGGTAAAACTGATAACAATAGAAAAAAGGGGTGGGTTGTTACCGCTTATATGTGTACACAAAATTTTTAAATTTTGAGAAAAATATACATATTTTGTTTAAATTCAATTTACTCTATTCTCAGCATACATTTCGTATAGCGTGCTGATGCAGAGATAAATGTCCCACAAGTAGCGCTGGGGTTTTGAGAAATGTGACTAATTTCAGTCATAATTCTTAGCACATTTATGCCAATTCTTTTTTTGGAGCTGGTTAAAAGAAATATTTAGAAAACTGAAAATAGCGAGAAGTCAGCATAATATTGTACATAGAGTTAGTCCTACATTTGTGGGTTATTATGTGAACCCGAAACGTAAGGAATAGGACGTTATCAGCGCTAATTAGGCATTTCAATGAAAAATGAGAGAATTGAAGTTTTAATTAAATACTGGAAATAAAATCAAAATAATTAAGTGATTCGTGGACCATATCCCCCAAATATCATTAGTACGAATAGTACGAATATCATTATAAAAAAGCACCAAGTCTTATTTTCTTTTTCAATGATTTTTTTTTATTTAGGAAATCATTTTCACTGTATCTCTCTTCCTTTTCTTCAGTGATTCCATTTATGTCCTATTTGCAGATGTAGAGGGTATATTTATTTTCGATTTTATAAGTTTTAAAACACATGAATCTAGTCTTGAACTTATAGATTTTAGGAAGTAAAAGCTCCTTAAGTGAACTGATGGAACTCGAAAATCCCATGTTAAATTGAAAATTTATATTTAAAAAGTACTCAAGTATTCATTGGCGGAAGATGCCGCTTTTAATATCAGGGCATAGCTTCTTGAAGATGCTACAAAATGTTTGAAAGGATTTTGTTCTATTTCCTCTAATTGCTTAGAAATCTTAGAAAATGTCTAGGTATTTTTCACAAGTGTACTCTATGAAGGATATTGCTTTTGGAACAAAATTGGTACTATCATGTGCAGAAGACAATAACCTATAAGATGACTGGAACCATTTTTTGATGTATTTTCCTGTTTTCTAACAGTCCCCTAGAATATTTTCAGCTACCTGAAATTTTTACAAGTCGGTTGCCATAAAGAATCGTTTCAGATCGCCGATAATAACCCCTAGAGACGAAAATGACAAGCTGGAATAATCAGCTGCTTGTTAATAGTGTGAAATTTTCATAAATTATTTCAATGCAATGAAGAAACATAGAAATGAGAAATAGTCAGGAGCCTTCAGGAAAGTTATGCACACAAAGCCGAAATCATGGGGAAAATTAAATCAAAGCGAGGTATGGAACTGCGAAACTGCGAGAAATTTGGGGATAGGCTAGTGGATAAAGAACCGAAAAGAGTCTAAGGCGGACTATTGCATGGAAGTTGGAAAGAATGGACTGGTCAACCCCAAACGAGGCCACGACTACTTTTACCAAGTACAATCAGTCAGCTTGAATGTGCTCAGCTATATACTTGCTTTTTCATGATTTTTACCCAGAAAGACTTCTACATTGAAAAGATAGACCGCAATCCAGGCTTTTGGACCGAAAAGATTTTTCCCAAGCTGAAAGGATTCTTCATTGATGCTTTGATCCCAAAGTTCCACAGGGGGTTCCAATACAAGAGCCGTACTTATAAGATTAATCGTCTAGTACCGGTAACAGGAAAATTCATTTTCCTTACATTCTATCCTTCTTTGTAGTTACATACTTAATTGTATTGTCATTTGAAATAAAATACCTTTGTTTATATTGCTTGTCCTCCAACTTTATCAAACAGTTCGTAGTAACGAACTGTAGTAAAGAGCAACCCGGCTCAATAGTAACCGAAACTCTAAAAAATGGAATTTTGGTACCAATAGCTACATCAAAAGAATCGCATTTTAATGCTGATTTTAAATATATTAAATAAAAAAACAAGTTTTTTCAACTGAGAGTAAGGAGCGACATTAAAACTTAAAACGAACAGAAAATACTTCGTATATAAAAGGGGCTGCTTCTTCATCAACGCCCCGCTCTTTACGCTAAAGTTTGACTCTTTCTCCCAACTCTTCTTTTTAAAACAGTAAAAAAAAACAGTAAATTTTGGTCTCTTTACACTAAATCTTAAATTTTGGCCCAATTAATTAAGAATGACCCCTGAATCACAAAAGCCGTAGAATAAATAGTTGACATTACTAAAAATACTTTAGCGTAAAGAGCGAGGTATTAGGAGGAGGTGAGCCCCTCATATGGGTAATAATTTCTGTTCGTTTTAAGTTTTGATGCTGCTCCTTACTTCCAGCTGAAAAAAAACTTTTTCATATATATTTTTTCATTGTTTTTTTTTTTAATAATGTTAGTAAATCCTGCGCTCCCTTCATGGAAATTTTCTTCCCCCATGACCAAGTCCTCGATGGAAAGTTCCCCCAGTATATCCCCCTCTTTTCGACCCCTCTCCCCGACCAAAAAATTCTCCTGAAAACACCTGTACACTTCCCAATAACCATTACTATATGTAAGCACTGGTCAAAGTTTTTAACTTGTAACCCCTCCCACGGAGACTATGGAGGAGTAAGTCGTCTCCAAAGACATAGTTATAAGGTTTTTCGACTACGTTGAATAAAATGGCTATCTCAGAATTTTGATCCGTTGACTTCGGGAAAATAATTAGCGTGGGAGGGGGCCTAGGTGCCCTCCAATTTTTTTGGTCGCTTAAAAAGGGCACTAGAACTTTTTATTTCCGTTTGAATGAGCCCTCTCGCAACATTCTAGGACAATTTGGTGGATACGATCACCCCTGGAAAAAAAACAAAACAAAAAAAAAACAAATAAACACGCATCCGTGATCTGCCTAAAAGTCATAGAACACTACTGTAGAAATTTCAAGCTCCTATCTGCAAAAATGTGGAATTTTGTATTTTTTGTCAGAAGGCAGATCACAGATGCGTGTTTATTTGTTGTTTTTTTTTTTTCAGGGGTGATCGTATCAACCCAGTGGCCCTAGAATGCTGCAAAAGGGCTCATTCTAACGGAAATGAAAAGTTCTAGTGCCTTTTTTAAGTGACCAAAATCTCGGAGGGCACCTAGGCCCCCGTCCCACGCTAATTATTTTTCCAAAGTAACCGGATCAAAATTCTGAGATAGCCATTTTATTCAGCGTAGTCGGAAATCCTTATAACTAAATCCTTATAAGTGTACAGACGTCTTCAGGGGCGTTTTCATTTGGTCTGGGGCAGGGTTGAGAAGAGAGGGATATGCTGGGGAAACTTTTCATGGAGGAAGAAAATTTCCATGAAGGGAGCGCAGGATTTCCTACTATTATTAAAAAAAAAACAATGAAAAAATAAATATGACAAAGTTTTTTCAACTGAAAGTGAGGAGCAGCATTAAAACTTAAAAGGAACAGAAATTATTACGCATATGAGGGGCTCACCTCCTCCTAATACCTCGCTCTCTACACTAAAGTATTTTTAGAATTTCAACTATTTATTCTACGGCTTTTGTAATTCAGGGGTCATTCTTAAGAAATCGGGACAAAATTTAAGCTCTAGTGTGAAGAGGGAGGTACTGTTGAGGGGGTGAGCCCCCCTCATATATGTAATAAAAATGTGAGAATACAGAAGTTCCTTACGTAAGCTAATTTGTAAGTTACGTATGTCTTTAACTAGTAAAATTTATTTTTACTAATAATTTTACTAATAAAAAAATTCGTAAAAAATTAAAAGTTCTAGTTGCCTTTTCAGGTAACCAAATAATCGGAGAGCAACTATACCTCCTTCCCCGCTCCTATTTTTTTCTCAAAATCGTTTGATCAAAACTATGAGAAACCCATTTAGCCAAAAAAATAAATACCCAAATTTCGTTTTAATTATTCATCTGTGGAGAGCATAAATCAAAACATGCATTGATTAAAAAACGTTAAGAAATTAAATTAAATAAAAACAAGTGTTTTTAACTGAAAGTAAGGAGTGACATTAAAACATAAAACGAACAGAAATTACTTCATATATGAAAGCGGCTGTCTCCTCATCAATGCCCCGGTCTTCACGCTAAAGTCTGACTCTTCCTCTTAACTCTATTTTTTAAAACAGTAAAAAACTTCAGCGTAAAGAGCGGGGCGTTCATGAGGAAGCAGTCCCTTTCATATACGAAGTAATTTCTGTTCGTCTTAAGTTTTAATGTCACTCCTTACTTTCAGTTTTATTTTTTTTTTTAATTTAATTTGTAAGAAAACTTTGGTTTTCTAAGAATCCTCGAAGAAAGCTTTCAACTAAGTTCGCTGTTTAGTTTCGAATTAATGAAATGAGGTATTTTAAATAGCCTATCCCTAGGAAATAAAAAGGAAAAAACAATAAATTTTAAAATGCATTCTATGCATGCCGTCACAGTTGCATATACATGGGCATTTTGTACTTGAGAATGATATTGCTCTTTTGCTCATTTTCTAATCTCCCTTGGTCGGTAACCAAGCTTTGCAAGACACTGTCAAATATATTATTATTTCTCGGCTGAAGCATCTCACCAAAGGAAGCTGTCAATCAAAACCTTTGACAAGACTTGATAATTGGTGCTATTTGAAGTTTTGACAATCGACGATCTCTAGAGAATTAAAAGACAGAAGGGTAACCTTACTTCAATTCTGAAGCTCGATGTTTTCAAGTTCACTTAATCACGGCCTTAATTATCCAGGAATAAAATTTACTTGAGCAAATTTGATGAAACAGGAAGCATAGAACATTTTTTAGTACTTGTCTGTTAAACGGAACGCACTCAATATGTGAAGTTAGATTAATTCTAATGAAGTAAGCCAAAATATATGATAATATAGTACCTTAGAAATAAGGTTATGGACAGTACGACAAAGAATTTTGGAAAGCAGGTCGCGCAGAAGGCATTATATTAGATGCCTCACCTAACCCATAACCACCAATGTATATTGAATATTTAATAAAAATATATATAATTTGTGATTTTCTCTCATTTAAAATAAACAAGTTAAAACCGATCCAGGATAGGAAACCGTTTTCTGTCAATTCTTACACAGCATAATTCTTGACTGCGTTCCGTTTAACAGACAATTACGCATTTTTCCGCTTTGTTATTAACCAGGCTCATATTTTTTACTTGATAATAGGGTTTCAAAGACAACATATATGGGAAAATATTAATGTGAAACATATTATGAAATTTAATGGAGCCCTGTATTTTTCGTTTTTCTTATGTTAAAAACAAATAATTAAAAAGAAATTATCTGCTCAAAGTAAAGAGCAAATTTTACACTTATTACGAGTAACGATTTTAAAGCTACTTAATAAATTATATTTTTCCCCCGATTAATGAAGGGTTAATTGCCCCTGTTCCCCCTTTCAATGACGCCACTGCTGAGAGACAGGCCTGGCACTATTTTCGTCCAGTAAAAAGAAAAAAAATTGGAAAGATACTATTGTGCTATTTTAACTGTCACAAAAATAGTACTTTTACTTTCAGTAATGAGGTCGGAAAGCTTATGAGTCACAACCTAAAAAAATGACTCTCTGTTTTTCGGAGTAAGCTCTATCATCATTATGACAACAAAAAAAAGGAGTAAAAGTCAAAGAAATCAAAACTAAAAACTTCAAAGAAATTTGATAACAAAGCATATATATTAGAAACTTACCGCTAAAAATGAATTCAAAAATTGTAAAATTTATTAATTTTAAAGTGACTCATCACAACGCTGCATCAAAAGTTATTTGCATAAGAAAATACATGTATTTTTCGATAGGGACGAGAAGAACCCTGTAAACAGTCGGGACCTTGATGCAAATTACAACATCAGTTCAGTTCAGTTCATTCGGGTTTAATAAAAAAAATTTATAACAGTCATAACATACTTAATCTCTCATCTCTATGCAAAAACTGCATGCTGAGTCCCATATCACCTCAAAAATAAATACGCACTATGGCTCTCCCTCCACTTCTCGATACAACCATGGCCCCTACCAAAAAAATATCCTTACAAGTCCCCACCCCTTCATCCAGGAGCAAACCACTCCAACCCCCCCAAAAAAACTCAATAATAGCTAACATCACTTTTCTAATTATATTCTTTATTCAAATTAAAGTAATTCAAAACAAGATAATTTTTTATTCTCTTTTTGAAAGAACCAAGGGAGCTCCTATCTCTCAGTTCAAGCGGTAGGGTATTGTAAGCCTTAGCACAGACGATGTCAGGCGAAAAATCCGACCTCACTGTTGGCGTATTTTGAATATGGATCTGTGTAGATAGTCTTGTAATTGGAAGACGCTGTCCGGATACCAAACTGAATAGATTCCTAAAAGGCGAAAAACCCCACAAACCCCACATGTCCTAGAAATTTCTTTCCTTTCAATATGTTTCAATATGTTCAATTTGTATGCTTTTTGGGTTCACAGTATGTTTCCAGTCATTATGTAAAGAAGTGCAAAGTTTTGCATTTTCCAGCAGTTTATGGCAATGGCTGCAAGCACAGAGCTGCGTCTGTTTATAGTAAACATAACTCTAAAAAAAACAAAAAAAAATTCTGACAACATTAAACATATCAAAATAATCTCCTTTAACGGCTAGTCAAAATATTTAAAATCTATTAAAAAGTTTTAAGTACCTATAAAAATTAAAGAAGCCAGAGAAAATGTAGGTCATTAAGAAAGGGGGAAATATATCCATCATTTCACCATATCCAAGAGCCTCATTGCGAAAATCTTAAGTTCCTATTTGCAAAAACACAGGGCTTGGTATTTTCCTGTGTAATATAATAAGGAATAAGTTTCTAGTTATAAGTACCCAATAAGTTATAAGTACCCATAAAAATTAAAGGAGCCAGAGAAAATGCAGGTCATTAAGAAAGGGGGAAATATATCCATCATTTCACTATATCCAAGAGCCTCATTGCGAAAATCTTAAGTTCCTATTTGCAAAAACACAGAGCTTGGTATTTTCCTGTGTAATATAATAAGGAATAAGTTTCTAGTTGTTAATTTTATTTTTGTTTTTCCCTGGAATGATCGTATGAAAGTTTTGGTAATAAAATATCGGGAGAGGCTCATTTGAACGGACATTAAATGCTCCAATGCTCTTTTCATCTCACAAAAAGATTATGATGAAGAAAATGCTATCGGACAAAAATTTTTAGATGGCCCATTGTTTTAGAATTACTGGTAAGGCAAATTTTTAGCTTACAGGTTTCAGGCATCACCGCAGCTAGGTGCCCATTTATGCTATCTTGTAGTATTTTGTGTCTTTTACACCAAATAGGGCAAAAAATTATCCAACAAAAGTTATGGAAGAGCCCATCGGCTTAGAGCCGATCTGCAGAAAATATTTATAAAATCTCAAAAATCGATCCTGGTCTTAGAGTTCGTACTGTCACATGGAGCCGCAACACCATTAAACAGTTAATTCAGAATCCAGGGCAATTAATAGAATATAGGTACAATATTAGAGATTATACATTCCTTGATTGCTGTACACCGCGGTTTGGGTTGAGAGAAAAGGTCATTAGTACTCTTCTCAGGGGAGAGGGTCGCTTGAACTATTATAAAGGGAATTTTAATATTCTCTGTCATTCATGAGTTACGATTTTTGACAACTCTTAGCACGTAGCATGTTTTGATTTAGTTTAATACTCCCCTAACTCCCCTCAAAATTCTCTAAAAGGTACACCTGGATGCCCTTTGTCTTTTTGAAAGGTCAAATTTTCCCACCTTTTTCTATAACTTATGCTATATGTAAACAATGGACGAATTGCCAAACTTAAACCCCTTGCCTTAAGGGCTGGGAGGGAATGTTTGACTTCCCCAAAGACATAGTTACTGGGCCTTTCAACTATGCTGCACCAAATAGTTGCCTTCAAATTTTTATTGGATGCGGTTTGGCAAATAATGGGCGAGGTAGGGGGGTTGCCCTCCACTTACTTTTGACTCTTAAAAAGGGCACTTGAAATTCCAATTTCCAGTCAAATGAGTCTCATCCAAAGCTTTTATGACCGCTGATTCCATAGAAACCTTATATACCCCGGAGCATAGCTTATGAACCTCGCCCATGCAAACTGGGGGTTTGTCTTAACTCTAGGGGTATTTCTAAATATTATCTAGGGTATTTTAAATAAAACTACCATCTTACAATTTCATTCAGATGCGTTTGGGGAAAAGAGGGTGTTGGGGAGGGAAGGGGAGCTAGTTGTCCTCCTTTCACTCTTGACTCTTAAAGGGGAACTCGAAGGACTTTCAATTTTCAATCAAATGAGCCTCTTCTTAAGTTTTTGCCACCACCCCTTCCGTAAAAATCTTAAATGCCCCCAGAGCACAACTTAAAACCCTTGCCCCCAGACTGTTGAGAGGGGGTCGTGTCAACACCGAAGACCTTTTTATATGTTCATTTTACTACGTTGAACAAAATTGCTATCTCAAAATCTCTATCGAATTCATTTGGGAAAAAGGGACATGGGGGGGGGGGAGGCTAGGCACTTTTGACTCTCAAAAGAGCACTATAGTATGTGATTTTCGATTGAACGAGCCCCCTTAGAAGCTTTAACAATCACCCCTTCCATAAAACCCTATATACTAAAAATATGGCAACTAGTATTACGTATAGCCCTTGCCCTGAGGTCTATTGGAAGGTTGTCATCTCCAAAGACATATTTGCTGGACCTTTCAACTGCGTTGTACAAAATGGCTATCTGAAAATTTGTATTGGATGTTTCGGCGAAATAATGAGTTTGTGGGTGGCTGGTTGCCCTTCAATCATTTTTAACATTTAAAATGCCACTAGAACTTTCAGTTTCCAGTCAAATAAATTCCATTTGAATTTGCTATGACAACTCCTTTTATACGAAGCTCCTTGGTTAGAAAAAAATAATAATCATAAGTAATACATTGTGCCCTCATCACTCTTTACTTAGGCAGCCCTATTGCGCTGCCTATGATTAAACAAAAAGAATATAATCAAACATTGAAATCCAAAATGAACTGAAATTTTAAACTGTATTTCACGACCCTAAGCATTTGGAAGCATTTCAAGTTTCAGCTAACACATAAAAAAAAAACAAAAAAAACAGAAAAATCTAATTGTTGCAATTCATCTAAAAGATGTCTTGTCTTACTATATATGTTAAAACTCCTTTCTTACAGGTTAAAACACTAAGTTTACTTTTAATAAATATAAATTATATTCTTCCGAGGCAAGACATAAAGTACAGAGAAACAGAGAACTTACTTGCAATATGAGTAGCAAAATTCTTCAATTTATTGGTCTTTTTAGTTCTTTAAAGTTTTTACAAAAAAGATCCTGCTTTTTAATTATATATATATATATATATATATATATATATATATATATATATATATATATATATATATATATATATATATATATATATATATATATATATATATATATATATATATATATATATATATATATATATATATATATATATATAGTTTTATATATATATATATATATATATATAGTTTTATATATATATATATATATATATATATATATATATATATATATATATATATATATATATATATATATATTACGGCATTAGACTTTACAGTCCGTACCGGCAGTGCTGATCTCCGTTTCTTGGCCCTTCAGCCAGGAAGTACAATGGGGGGTTGGGGGCCAGCCATCCTGTGCTTTCGCACACCCTTCCTGTTTACCTTCCCCAGATTTCTCCAGGTACCCATTTAGAGCTGGGTCGACTCTGGCTAAGCTTACAGAGTCACGCCACTGACCCCCGTCCCAAACCGAAGAATTGGGTACACCGGGATTCGAACCCGCGTCCTCTCAGACAAGGGATCCCGAATCCCTTTTAATTACTGGCTCAAAATTTAAAAACGGGGAAAAATACGGGTTTATTCAGATATCCATTCTGACATGCTCTTAAGCAAATCTATTATTAATTGGCGAAAATATTTTTCGAGATGAACCAATAGAATTAAAGCACTTTCTTTAACAGCGGAAGAATACAACAGTAATGTCTCTTTATCTCTTTGAAGCTAATCCTTGAGAAGAACAGAATTTAGATTATAGCAACCGTCAACAATTGACGATTTCTTGGCTTATTAAAAATAAAAACTTTGTCTTTAGTTTGTCATAGCTCATTGTCAACTGAAGTTGGAATGAAGTTGTGTCATGGAAAAATGAGCTGTAATTTGGAAGCCAGTTCGAACACCTTTGGAAATACAAGTTGTAATCCCAGGTCACGCAAATACGTTAGAGTCATCTTCACTTGTGGTAAGAGTTCTATACTTTTATTAGTAGAATCTTTGGGGGGTGGGACACCATTTGCGTACTTGTGTCCAGTAACTTGCAACTTGGTTAAACAAACCAGTGATAGACAGAACTTATCTATTCTAGACACTATTTTTGCTTTGACGAAAATAAATTTATTTTATATAGACACTTTTAAATTCAAGAATATTTTCAAGATATCTTCAAAAAATTTTCTGAAGAAAATAAGACATCTTAAAATCCATCCCTTGTAATTGCAGCAAAGCTTGTGACGGTTAGTATTTAAATAGTCATAAATACTAATGATATTAGTATTTATTAGCAATATCATTAGTACTTATTAGTAATATCATTAGTATTTATTAGTATTAGTATTTAATATGATAAGCACTAATTTTTGGTCGGGCCCTGTGTGTAAATCTCAGATTTTTGTGGAGTATTCGTTTGAATTATTCTCTTTTAAAGTTGATGTGCTTTTTAATGTCGCTCCTTACTTTCAGTTGAAAAACTTGTTTTTTTAATTTAATTCTCGTTTAAAGTTGATGTGATTTTTAAGGCACATTGACACAGACTTTGCAAAGCAGAAGGTAATTCTAATGTTTGAGTTGCAGCTTAGAGAGTACAACCTTCAACGGGATAAAGTGAAACATAGGTTCTCTGACAGTATATGATTGGGAGTGAGGGTGGAATTCACCCCTCAATCTTCTCTGCAACTTTTGTGATTCCTATAAATTTTAAAGTCGAAACCCTAGTAAAATACTTAATTTTCCATTTCAACTTTATTTGTAATGTTAAACGCTAAGATTAATAAAAAAAAAGAAAAAAAAGTTTTATTCCGTCCTTACAGAGTCCCTTCTGATACAAACATTCTAGTCTGGGACTTCATACATATCTTCTCTGTTTTCTCTTTTAATTGCAGTTTTGTTACTAAGTTTATAACAATCTTAATTTTATCTTTATCCTTTAGTCATGTTTTCTAGGCAAGGACAAATTTATTGTTTTGTGTCCCATGCAGAGGCTAAACAGCCTAAGTTTAAAGCATGAAGCTTTTGTTGGAATATGCTAAGAGCCTCAATTTGCTGAAATAAGGGATGAAGTCCTAATGTTTCCTCTAGACTTGTAACAAAGGCTTTTGGTTCCTAAAGTGAACTTTGTCTATCTGTTTGTTTGGAAAGTTATTAACGTTTTAGAGTCAACTATATTCAAGACATTTTTGTATAAAAATAAAAGTTGAGGTATTATTAAATTTTCCTTAAATATCATCAGATTTATGCATAAAAACGCTTCGTTATGTAAAAAGAATAATGAAAAGAAATAAAGACCGAAAATACATTTGGAACCAAAGACCTCAGTTTATTTGTAAGGGGAAAATAAACGCTAAAAAGCCCACGAGAAAAAAAAATTCTATGACGTAAACTTCTTAAGTACCAAAAAGATCTTTTTTTATTAGATCTAATCAGAGAAAACATTAAACAATCTTGTATTAGGATTATTTTAGGAACAAGATATGCGTAAGGGATTGAATTTAAGAAGTTCTAGTGCTTGTGGTTGGGAGCTTTTCAACAAATCCTTTCTTTGTTCTTTTAAGAGTAAAGAGTAACTTCAAAATTACACTTGGAAAACTCCTCAGTTCAAGTTTTACGACAAACAGGTCAGCAAGTACCGGTCGTAACTAGACAAAACAGGGGGTGTGAGCTCAGTGTCGATGGGAAGAGGGGTTGGGGGGGGGCACAGACTCCTCCAAGACTTTGAAATTTTGAAACCTGAATGGTTAGTATAAAGACTTCCAGAATATTAAAACTGATTAAAATTTTAATGCGAAATCTCAATTTAAGTGGGTACTTAGAGCTTAAAAACAGTGTAGAATAATTTCAATAATAACTAACGCTACCTTCTTGTCTCTAGTAACTCTGTCAAGGCAGTGTGAAATCGAGCGGAAGCCAGACACAGAGAAATGTTAATATTGTCATCTCTTACTTTCCTTACTTTCCTCCTCTTACTTTCCTGTTATGCTACCTCGAAATAGAAAAAAACTATAATATTTTTTGAAAAGTTTAAAGCCAGTAAAAATTCAAAGTTGGTAGTTTGTTTTTAGTTTAGTTCCAATTTAGCTCATTAGCCAAAACGTTTCTGAAGTCACTAAAATATTCTAAGGACTCTTAATCCTTTTAATGAAATAGTTAGACATATAACCTATTGATATTTTGGTTTTCCTAAGCTTTTGTCGAAAATTTACTAATTGTTGTAAATTTTATTCATGTTCTTCTGGTATAGAAAACTATAACCGAAGGTTGATCACTGCGTTCTAGCTGTTGAAACTTAGAAATCATGCCCCAAGACACTGTTTTATGTTTGAAGAAGGCCACAATCATGCTGAACCCCCACACTCCATTCCTGCTTTGAAATAACTTTACTGTTTAAGGCTTGTAGGCTATTTGAATATACCCTAAAGGAAGTCATCTTGGATAAACCTTACACCTGTAATTTTCCTGAGTGTGTGTTACTCAATCACCCACTCGGGCTGCCATGCTCTGTGCTAAACTGAAGAAGGGGTGCCTCGCAGGTACAACCGAACAGGCATCTTTTATCTATATTTCAAAAACCTGCATACATCTCATCAGATATACTCATATCGATATAAGAGGGGTAGTTCCCCGAAAGAAAAGAATTGCAGCTAAACGATGATAGCATAAGCCTAAACTAGGAAGTATATATTGACGCATTAGAGTGGCCAAGACATACTATTGTGTTCAACGTACGAAAATTGACCGAAGACATAAGTATAAAAACAAAAAGTACACAGTCTCTGGGCTGGTGTGTCCTTTGGCGTTCTGGCCAAATCGCAGATCGTTACCGCATTCCATAACTGTGTGAATCTGCACAAGGAATGATCCGTTTAAAAAGAAAGAAAAACAAAAGACCAGGAAATGCTTTCCCAACCGACGAAACACCGTCTGCATGGATATTCTGTATAATTTAATTAGCTGGCTTATTCGCATAAGACGTTAAAATAATCGTGGAGAAAAAAATGAGTTTAAGGAAATGGTAAATAAAACAGTTCGTGGTAACGACCGTAAGGAGCGACTCGGCTCAATAATAACCGAAACTCTAAATAAGGGAATTTTAATATCATTAGATAAATCAAAAGAATCAGCTCATTATGCTAAATCCAAATACACAAGATTCATCAAGTTTAGTGTTACACATCAAAGGTTAGAAGCCTGAGAAAATTTGCCTGATTTTCGAAATAGGGAATAAACAAACCCCCTAAAATTCAAATAAACTTAATGAAAATCAAGCTATCATATTCAGCGTACAAGAGAGCCTCACTGTAGAAGTTCCAAGCTCTTGTCAGTAAAAATGTTGAACCTTGCTACTTTTACCAGAAGATGGATCAGAGATGCGTGTTAATTTTTTTTTAGGGGTGATAGTATAGAAATAATGGTCCTAGAAGATCAGGAGAGGGTGCACTCAAACGGAAATTAAAAATACTATGGCTGTTTTTATATAATCAAAAAGATTCGAGTATAATTGGACCCCTCCAACGGCCAGTTTTCCCCAAAAGTTGTCTGACCAAAATTTTGAGCTTGCCATTTTGTTCACATAGTTGAAAGATCAAATAACTATGTCTTAAGGTGTAAAATGAACCCCCCAGAGCCCGTGGGTAGAGGCCTGTAAGTTATGAAGTCCACCCATTGTGTATGTATAGTATTTGTTAATGGAAAGTATACAGGCATTTCTTGGGGGTGGTGGTTTTGTTTGGGATGGATATCTATAGGGGGAACCTTCCTTGGAGAGGGAAATTTCTGGAGGAAATTTCAGATGCAAAAGAAACTTAAGGCGGACAGAGATTTTACCCTATATGAGGGTAGTTATCCCCCCCCTCCCTAAGCCCCGCACTCGTCATGCTAAAGCTGGAGTTTGTGTCCCAACTCTTTAAGAATGACTACTCACACGCAAAAAAGTATTTTTGAAGCGCTATAAAACTTTAGCAAGAAGAATGAGAGAGGAGGGGTTGGCACCCTTTTATACGGTGCTATATCTGTTCGTTGAAGTTTGAATGCTCAAACATTTTCTCTCAGGAAAAGTAAATTCAATGAGTAAAAAGGCGCAGATAGAAGATCAATTAATATTTGTTACTCAGCAATCTTTCACAGAACATGATGTCGATGACTTTTAGCAGAGATTACAGTTATAATCAAACAGTTCGTGGTAACGAACTGTGTTTAACCAAGTTTAGTCTTACCCATCAAAAGTTACGAGCCTGAGAAAATTTGCCTTATTTGAGGAAATAGGGGAAAACAACCCCTAAAAGTCACAGAATCTTAACGAAAATCACACCATGAGATTCAGCGTATCAGAGAACTCTATGGTCGATGTTTCAAGCTCCTATCTACAAAAATGTGGAATTTTGTATTTTTTGCCAGAAGGCAGATCACGGATGCGTGTTTATTTGTTTGTTTGTTTGTTTTTGTTTTTTTCCCCAGGTGTGATCGTATCGACCCAGTGGTCCTAGAATCTTGTGAGAGGGCTCATTCTAATGGAAATGAAAAGATCTAGTGCTCTTTTTAAGTGACCAAAAATCGGAGGGCATCTAGGCCCCCTCCTACGCTAATTATTTTCCCAAAGTCACCAAATCAAAATTCTGAGATAGCCATTTTATTCAACGTAGTCAAAAAACCTTATAACTATGTCTTTGGGGACGACTTACTCCCTCACAGTCCCTTGGGAGGGGCAACAAGTTACAAACTTTGACCAGTGCTTACATATAATAATGGTTATTTGGAAATATACAGACGTTTTCAGGGGGATTTTTAAGGATGTGGGGGGGGGGGGGGGTTGATAAGAGGGGGATATTTTGGGGGAACTTTCATTGGAGAAATTTGTCATAGGGGAAGAAAATTTTCATGAAGGGAGGGCAGGATTTTCTAGCACTATTTAAAAAAAAACAATGAAAAAATAAACAAGAAAAAGTTTTTTCAACTGAAAGTGAGGAGAAGCATTAAAACTTAAAAAGAACAGAAATTATTACGCATATGATGGGCTCACCTCCTCCTAATACCTCGCTCTTTACGCTAAAGTATTTTAAGTAATTTCAACTATTTATTCTATGGCTTTTGTAATTCAGGGGTTATTCTTAAGAAATTGGGAGAAAATTTAAGCTTTAGTGTAAAGAGCGAGGGGGTAAACCCCTTCATATACTTAATAAAAATATGAAAATACAGAAAATCGTTACGTAAGCTAATTTGTAAGTTACGTATATCTTTTACTAATAAAAACATTCGTAAAAAATTAAAAGTTCTAGTTGCCTTTTTAAGTAACCAAAAAATCGGAGGGCAACAAGGCCTCCTCCCCCGTTCCTTTTTTTTCTCAAAATCATTTGATAAAAACTATGAGAAATCCATTTAGTCAAAAAAAATAAATATGCAAATTTCGTTTTAATTATTCATCTGTGGAGAGCCAAAATCAAAACATGCATTGATTCAAAAACGCTCAGAAATTAAATAAAAAAAAATAGTTTTCTTAACGGAAGGTAAGGAGCGACATTAAACCTTAAAACGAACAGAAATTACTTCGTATATGAAAGGGACTGCTTCGTCATCAACGCCCGCTCTTTACACTAAAGTTTTTTACTGTTTTAAAAAGTAGAGTTAAGAGAAAAGAGTCAAACTTTAGCGTAAAGAGCGGGGCGTTAATGAGGAAGCAGCCCCTTTCATATACGAAGTAATTTCCGTTAGTCTTAAGGTTTAATGTCGCTCCTTACTTTCCGTTAAAAGAACTTGTTTTTTTTTTTATTTAATTCTCTAAGAGACGCTTGTTAGCTAAGTTTGAAATAAAGTGCTTAAGTTTTTAGAATTCTAACATAAGATATCTTTTTTTTTGTTTTTGAGCTAGTTTTATAGATATATCTTCGTTAATCCGTGAAGCAACAATTTATTTTTGTTTTAAGTTTCAGCTTCACTCTTTAAATCTATAAGAAAATCTTTTGTTTGCTGTCGTTTTATAATCATACAGAAAAAAATCTTTCAAAATGATGTCTGTTTAATTCAAGTGATGAAACCTAAGAAGTCATGTGATTTTTTATTGTTGTAAAATAGGACATCAAGTGTAGGTTTCAGTTTCTATCATCCTTGATCTTTCCCACAAGATATTTACAACTCATCACTTAACTGAAGAGTCCGAGGGGTATGTTGTCATCAGTATTTTGAGGGTTTGCATATAAGTTTAAGAAATTATATTATTTTCAAGAAACTGAAAATGAATAAACGACATTTTCTTATTAAGTGTTTTTTTCTTTTTTTTTAGACCAACTTAATGAGGGGGCTAGGAGGGAAAGTAGGCAAAAAGGGCGTCTGAACCCTTCAGTTAAGGTTCCGTGTCAAAGAAGATTGTTACGGTACTCTTGTTATGCTTCCCAACCAGTCAACTCCGCAAGGTGCCACATATGAGAGAGGTAGTCTCACATAGAGAGTAATAGTAGCTTTTGCTTAACAACTCTCTGATATTTACGGTAACCTGATATTTACGGTCTGATATCTTACGATAACCTGATAGCCCTTGCAGTAAAACAGTCCTTGCCTACCAGCTATGCAAAAATTGATCTCCTCATATTCTGAGATGAGGCACTCAAAATCTTCAGCTGAGGGAGACCCTTACAAATCGACTTAATCGTAGCATTTGCATTCTGTTGTATTGTTGACCCTGTTTCGGCCAAAATTGATGTTTTGTGGCACAAAATAACAAAACCGCTACTTAGATGTGTTCTGGTCTCTTTAGTTAATTAGAAAAGCCATCATCCGTTGAGGGTTAATAACAAACTTTGATATTCTTTACATTATTTATGTAATATCAGCTAATGATTTCAAACAGCTTATGATAATAAACTGTGAGGAGCGACTCGGCCCGACAGTATCCAAAAATTTTAAATGGGAATACGGATACAATTAACAATTTGAAAGAATGGACTTTTTTAATAATTCTAAATATGTAAAATTAGTTTTAATGTTACCCATCAACAGCAGCGAGCCTGAGAAAAATTGTCTGGTTTTCGAAAAAAGAATAAAACACCCTTAAAAAGTCAAGTAATCTTATTGAATACTTCAGTTTTCATATCAGAGACACCCTGTTGTGGAGTTATCAAGCTCCTTTCTAAGAAAAAAATATGGAATTTCGCGTTTTTTACCAGAAAAAAGATCTCGGATCTTTTTTCCGAGATCTTTTGTTTTTTTTGTCTTTTGTTATAGTTTTTCGTAGGAGTGTTTTTATCGAGCCAATGGTCTTAGAAGATTTTGAGGGGGCTAGTATGAATGGAGATTAAAGTTTATTTTGCGTTTTTAAGTTAATATAAACAGTTGAAGGCAACTAGCTCCCTCCTACGTCCCTTTTCCTCCAATTAAGTTTGATCAAAATATTGACTCAGTCGTTCGTTTCAGTATTGTTGAAAGATCCAATAATTATGTCTCTGAGAACGACATGACCACGACGATCACGGGTAAAGGGATGTAAGTTGCGCAATTTTCATGTTGATACCATACAGTATTTGCAATTATGGAATATGCTAAAAAAATTTCAAGGAAAATTTTCCGTAGGAGGGAATTTTCCAAGGGGAGAATTTTCCATTGGATGGATAACTTTCGTAGTAAATTCTCTAAACGTGGAGTTATGGGCTTAAAACCTCCCGTTTAGGATTTTAGATCTTGGAGAATCAGTTGACTGTATTAATAAAATTCCCCCTGATCCCTAGAGTAGTTTAACCCTCTTTGAGTAAAATTGTATGTTTAGCCAACTGTATGTTTTTTGGCAAAGATTGAAGAGAATGCTTCTTTAATGTGACACGATATCGCTTGTTAATTAAAAAGGATACTAGATATTGTCATTTATTTTCAAACGATTTCTCTCCCAGCTTTCTAGACTACTGGTTCGATATTCTCACCATCAAACATCTGCCTAGGACGTTATGGTTAGCCCACAAGCCCCACCCCTTGAGAAATGGCACAAAAAATGTAATTTTTATTGCCGTATGGCACTTGCAGATTGCACAAATTTTTAGAAAGCACGTATATATGAGAAATAGCTTCTAAATGAGGTATTAATTACCTGTCTATGATGTTATGATGATTATTATGATTTCACCATCGAACTAGAAAAAAGAAGAAAAGAAAGCAAAACTACATACATCATTGCTTCCTATGCGAAAAATGATTTTTCGTATTTTTTAGTATGGGAAGTTTAATTTGGTTTATTCGGTTATTCAGTATATACGGTTTAAGACCGCGATGTTTCTAACTTTGTGCTTTCCATATTGTTTCGACCCCATTTCTTTTGATTTTAGGCTCTTTTGAGTTTCATAAATGTGTTATATAATAAACTTTTGCAACTAAGATTAATCAAACAGTTGGTGGTAACGAACTGTAGTAAGGAGCCACCCGGCTCAATAGCAAACGAAACTTTAAAAAACAGAATTTTGATGCTAAAAGATGCATCCAAAGAAATTGATTTTCATGGTGATTTTAAATATATAAGTTTCAGCAAATTTAGTCTTTGTCATCAAAAGTTACGAGCCTGAGAAAATTTGCTTAATTTTGGCAAATAGGTGGAAAAATCCCCTAAAAGTCATAGGATCTTAACGAAAACCACACCATTGCATTCAGCGTATCAGAGATCCCTAAAGCAAAAATGTCAAGCTCCTATCTACAAAAATGTGGAATTTCGTATTTTTTGCCTGAAGACAGATCGCGGGTGCGTGTTTATTTGTTTTTTTTTTCTCCCAGGGGTCATCGTACTGACCAAGTGGTCCTAGAATGTCGCAAGAGGGCTCATTCTAACGAGAATGAAAAGTTATAGTGCCCTTTTTAAGTGACAAAAAAAATTGGAGGGCACCTAGGCCCCCTCCCACGCTCATTTTTTCCCGAAGTCAAAGGATCAGAATTTTGACATGGCCATTTTGTTCCACATAGTCAAAAACCATAATAACTATTTCTTTGGGGATGAATTGCTCCCTTACAGTCCCTGGGGGAGGGGCTGCAAGTTACAAATGTTGTCCAGTGTTTACATACAGTAATGGTTATTGGGAAGTGTACAGACGTTTTCAGGGGGATTTTGTTGGCTTGGGGGGTGGTGTTGAGGGGCGGGGGCTATGTGGGAGGATCTTTCTTTGGAGGAATATGTCATGGGGGAAGAGAAATTCAATGAAAAGGGCGCAGGATTTTCTAGCATTACCATAAAAAAACAATGAAAAAATAAACATGAAGCAGTTTATTCAATTGAGAGTAAGGAGTAGCAATAAAACTTAAAACGAACAGCGATTATTACGCATATGAGGGGTTCTAAAAATACATAAATTCCAAGGTTTTTAGGAGGAGATAAATACCTCGCACTTCATGCTAAAGTAGTTTTAGTATTTTCAACTACTTATTCTACGGCCTTTCTGAGTCAGGGGTCATTCTTAAAGAATTGGGACAAAACTTAAGATTCAGTGTAAAGAGTGAGGTATTAACGAAGGAACAGACCCCCTCATATACAGAATAAAAATATAAGAATATAAAAGTTTGTTACGTAAGTTAATTCTTAAGTTACGTATATTTTTTACTAATAAAAACATTCGTTAAAAATTAAAAGTTCTAGTTGCCTTTTTGAGTAACCGAAAAATTGGAGGGCAATTAGGCCTCCTTCCCCATCCCTTATTTCTCAAAATCGTCTGATCAAAACTAAGAGAACGCCATTTAGCCAAAAAAAGAATTAATATGCAAATTCAATTTTAATAATTCATGTGCGGAGAGCCAAAATCAAACATGCATTAATTCCAAAACGTTCAGAAATTAAATAAAAAAACTTTTTTTTAACTGAAAGTAAGGAGCGGTATTAAAACTTAAAATGGACAGAAATTACTCCGTATATGAAATGGTTTGTCCCCTCCACAATCCCTCGCTCTTTACGCTAAAGTTTGACTCTTTGCCCCAATTCTACTTTTTAAAACAATCAGAAACGTAAAGAGCGAGGCGTTGAGGAGGGGACAACCCATTTCAAATACGGAATACTTTCTGTTCGTTTAAGTTTTAATGTCGCTCCTTACTTTCAGTTAAAAAAAACTAGTTTTTTTCATTTACTCACGCTGTTAACACGATTGATTACCTATTGCGATTGAATTTTACATCAAGTTTATGATGGCCTGGAACTTAGTTTTATGTTTGATTATAAACTGAATTTTCTTATATGCTTTTTCTTATATGCTTATTTGATTTTTTGTTTTAGTTCGGTTTATGCGGTTATTCGGTACATACGGTTTCAGACGGTTATAATTTTGTGTTTTTCATGTTGGTTCGACCTTCTTTCTTGTAGTTTTAAGCTCTTTTGAAAGTTTCATATACGTGTTATATAATAAACTTTTTCTACTAAGCTTAATCAACATAATAGTCACCATTTCTGAACCTGCTTTTCATGGATATTTTTCTCAGTTTCCGCTTTTAAACTTTCATTTACTATGTTTAAGTTACTTGGCCCGCTTTTGAACAGGTTAAAGCCGCCATGAATATCTTTTGAAATGCCGGTTCACTCCAAAAAGAAACTAAAAACTGGGAATAGAAATTTTTATCACGCTGTTAACGAGATGGATTATTCTCTGCAATTTGTTTTTCTCCTTCCGGATAGAATACGATTCTAATGGCAGGCATGTAGTTAATTTGACAAATTCCCAGGATATTGTCCTTTGGGGATTGTCACGAAAATTTTCTTGAACTTAAATAATCCTGATGACTGATTCTCACGCCAAACATGATAAGTTCCAGGCACCGTTTAAATAGAAAAGTTTTTTTGACAAGTCAGATCTCCCTTAATATAAAATATGCATCTTTAAACAAAAGATAACAATTCGGATTTTCGTTTGTTTAAGATTTCATGAATTATAGGGCAATGGTTTCTTCCCAATTTTCAAGTGAAACACAAATTATTTGGGTAAAGTTGATGGTAACAGTTAGAAGACAGTTAACCATTAGTCTGTTGGAATAAATCTTAAAAAAAAAAACGCCAAAGCTACTTTGAAACAATAATATATGCTTACACATCTCAATCCTAAGACTACATTGCTTCATTTTCACCCCTCCCTTCCACCCCTAAAGAAACAAAATATAGTCCAGCCTATATAATGCAATTATATTCTACGTATTCGCTACTCTTTCCTCTCCCTGATGGATTAGTATTTATCCTTACAATAATAAAGACGAAAATAGTAGGGCTACTGCAGAATATAACAGTACTATTTAACCTGGACTATACATGGCTCCATTAGAGGGAAGGGGGTATATTGAGTCAATGTGCCCCTAGAAATGGTATGGCAAAGAATGATGAAGAGCACGACGTTGTGTCGTACAGTCCCTACCGGTGGTTATGATCTCCCTTTCATTGCCCTTCAGCCAGGAAGCGCAATGGGGGCTGGGGCCTGTTCCTTAGCATATACTTCCTGTTTACCCCTGATTTCTCCAGCTAAGTATTTACAACTGGATTGACTCTGGCTGAGCTTACAAAGTCACATCACTGACCCTGGTTCTAAACCAAATAGTCTGCGACACCAGGACTCAAACTCCTGTCCTCACGGACAAAGAATTTCAGGTCTAGTGTGCTAACCACTCTACAAGGGCCCGGATCATAAATGAAATAGTATAGTTTATGATTGTTTGAAAGTAATTGTCATGATGGTTTAAGGTTTCATTCAAAGGTCCTAAAGCTGCATGTCTCATGGTCCTAACTATTATCAAAATCGGCAGAGATATGGGTTTGGTTTCGACTATTTAGGCTATAGTTATACGGTTGAAATTTCGCAACAAAAATACCACGGATGTGCCATCTAATGTCCAAATCATAAATTTAATCAACTTAGAGTCGTACCCAAATCTATGATGTATTCCTGTTTGTTGTTTTTTGTTTTTTTCATATTTTCCAAAACTTTTCACAGAAGGGTCATTTTAATTGCTTAGTTTGACAGTCATCTGCAGCAAAATCCCTGATCAGCGTTGGGTTGGACTGGGCGGATTGTTTTTGGTTTTGGTGTATGGATCACCGTTTAACTGAGCCCCAAGCAACTGAACCCCTGTAACTATCCTCGTGAAACTGAACTCTCCTACAACTGAACTTCATTTAACAGAACCCTCGTGCAACTGAACACCAGTGAAACTAAAGCCCATTTAACCGAGCTCCTTTGTAACTGAACCTCCGTGCAACTGAACCCGCGGGTAACTGAACCACCATGTAACTGAGCCCCTGCACAATTGAACCCCCGTGCATCTGAAGCTCAATGCAACTGAACCATCGTGTAACTGAAAACCCTCATGCAACTGAACCACCGTACTCAGTTTTTCAGTTTTCTACAAATAAGAGGCAATATCATTTGGTAAAACACGAGTTAGAATCTTTACATTTTCAAAATTGTTGGAATTGTTTGTTTTCAAAGCTATGATAAAAATGCCTGTCAAGATTATTTATAAAAAAGCTCTGTTTGTTGTCACAAAAACAAAGAAAATCAGACGTCACAAATCACTTAAGCCAGATTTCCTTTTTATGTCTGTTAATAGGGGCTCCCTTCGCCCTGTCACTATTTAAGAGTCTATGCGTTTGCCCCTTCCCTCCCCAAAAAAGAAGAACCCTCCAGAAAATACCCTCTGCGTAAGATACCTCCCCAGAAAATACTCCGCAGAAAATCATCCCCCTTCCCGGAAAATATCCCAGGAAATACCACCCCAGAAAATACCCTCGTAAAATAACCCCTCCCCCAAGGAAAACACCCCTCCCCTGAAGAAAATAACCCCTTGAAAATTACCCCAGAGGAAAGTACCCCCCCCCCCACGGATCGTTGGTTTCCAATCAGTTTTGACTAATAAGATAAGGACTAGAACTCTCAATTTCTGAACAAACTGTCATCCTCTAAAGTTTTTACGACCATGAGGCAGGGTGGGGATAAGGAAGATACTGTCTCCCTCCTGTACGAAATAAATTTTGCTGTTTTTGGGGCTTAATGTTATTCTTTACCTTCGTAATCAAACAGTTCGTGGTAACGAACTGTAGTAAGGAGCGATCCGGCTCAATAGTAACCAAAACTCTAAAAAATTGAATTTTGATATCAATAGCTACATCAAAAGAATTGCATTTTAATGCTGATTTTAAATATATAAGTTTTATCTAGTTTAGTCTTACCCATCAAAAGTTACGAGCCTGAGAAAATTTGCCTTATTTAGGAAAATAGGGGGAAACACCCCCTAAAAGTCGTAGGATCTTAACGAAAATGACACCATCAGATTCAGCGTATCAGAGAACCCTACTGTAGAAGTTTCAAGCTCCTATCTACAAAAATGTGGAATTTTGTATTTTTTGCCAGAAGACAAATCACGGGTGCGTGTTTATTTTTTTTTTTTTTTATTTTTTTTTATTTTTTTTTTTTTTTTTTCCCAGGGGTCATCGTATCGACCAAGTGGTCCTAGAATTTCGCAAGAGGGCTCATTCTAACGGAAAGGAAAAGTTCTAGTGCCCTTTTTAAGTGACCAAAAAAATTGGAGGGCGCCTAGGCCCCCTCCCACGCTCATTTTTTCGCCAAAGTCAACAGATCAAAATTTTGAGATAGCCATTTTGTTCCGCATAGTCAAAAACCATAATAACTATGTCTTTGGGAATGACCTACTCCCCCAAAGTCCCTGGGGGTGGGGCTGCAACTTACAAACTTCGACCAGTGTTTACATATAATAATGGTTATTGGGAAATGTACAGTCGGTTTCAGGGGATTTTTTTTTGGTTTTGGGGGTGGGTTTGAGGGGAGGGGGCTATGTGGGAGGATCTTTCCATGGAGAAATGTGTCATGGGGGAACAGAAATTCAATGAAAAGGGCGCAGGATTTTCTAAAATTACTATAAAAAAACAATGAAAAAGTAAACATGGAAAATTTTTTTTCAATTGAAAGTAAAGAGTAGCATTGAAACTTAAAACGAACAGAGATTATTACGCATGTGAGGGGTTCTAAAAATACTTTAGCATAAAGAGCGAGGTATTTAGGAAGAGATAAATACCTCGCTCTTTATGCTATAGTATTTTTAGTAATTTCAACTATTCATTCTACGGCCTTTCTGATTCAGGGGTCATTCTTAAAGAATTGGGACAAAACTTGCGATTTAGTGTAAAGAACGAGGTATTAACGAGGGTACAAACCCTCTCATATACATAATAAAAATTAAAGAATATTAAAGTTTGTTACGTAAGATAATTCTTAAGTTACGTATATTTTTTACTAATAGAAAAATTCGTTAAAAATAAAAATTTATAGTTGCCTTTTACCGAACCGAAACCGAAAAATTGCATGGCAACTAGGCCTCCTTTCCCATCCCTTATTTCTCAAAATCGTCTGATAAAAACTAAGAGAAAGCCATTTAGCCAAAAAAGGAATTAATATGCAAATTTTATTTTAATAATTTATGTGTGGAGAGCCAAAATCAAACATGCATTAATTCAAAAACGTTCAGAAATTACATAAAAAAAAACTAGTTTTTTTAACTGAAAGTAAGGAGCGACATTAAAACTTAAAACGAACAGAAATTACTCCGTATATGAAATGGGTTGTCCCCTCCGCAATCCCTCGCTCTTTACGCTAAAGTTTGACTCTTTGCCACAATTCTGCTTTTTAAAACAATTAAAAGCTTTAGCGTAAAGAGCGAGGGATTGCGGAGGGGACAACCCATTTCATATACGGAGTAATTTCTGTTCGTTTTAAGTTTTAATGTCGCTCCTTACTTTCAGTTAAAAAAACTAGTTTTTATGGCACTTGGTATTAACCAAGTGACATATAGCAGTCGCCAATTCTGTCGGTCTGTCTGTCGGTCTGTCTGTCGGTCCCGGTTTTGCTACTTTAGGCACTTCCAGGTAAGCTAGGACGATGAAATTTGGCAAGCGTATCAGGGACCGGACCAGATTAAATTAGAAATAGTCGTTTTCCCGATTTGACCATCTGGGGGGGGGGAGTGGGGGCCCGGTTAATTCGCAAAAAATAGAAAAAATGAAGTATTTTTAACTTATCAGCGGGTATTTGGATCTTAATGAAATTTGATGTTTGGAATGATATTGTGTCTTAGAGCTCTTATTTTTAATCCCGACCGGATCTGATGACATTGGGGGGAGTTGGAGGGGGAAAACCTAAAGTCCAGGTTTTGCTACTTTAGGCACTTCCAGGTAAGCTAGGACGATGAAATTTGGCAAGCGTATCAGGGACCGGACCAGATTAAATTAGAAATAGTCGTTTTCCCGATTTGACCATCTGGGGGGGGGAGAAGGGGCCGGTTAATTCGGAAAAATAGAAAAAATGAAGTATTTTTAACTTATGAGCGGGTGATTGGATCTTAATGAAATTTGATGTTTGGAATGATATTGTGTCTCAGAGCTCTTATTTTAAATCCCGACTGGGTCTGATGACATTGGGGGGAGTTGGAGGGGGGAAACCTAAAATCTTGGAAAACACTTAGAGTAGAGGGATCGGGATGAAACTTGATGGGAAAAATAAGCGCAAGTCCCAGATACATGATTGACATAATCGGAACTTATTTGCTCTCTTTGGGGTAGTTGGGAGGGGGGGGGAGTAAGTCTTAAAAATTAGAAAAATGAGGTATTTTCAACTTACGAACGGGTGATCGGATCTCAATGAAATTTGATGTTTAGAAGGATATCGTGTCTTAGAGCTCTTATTTTAAATCCCGACCGGATCTGGTGATGGGGGCGGGGAGTTGGGAGGGGGAAACCTAAAACTTGGAAAACACTTAGAGTGGAGGGATCGGGATGAAACATGGTGGGAAAAATAAACACAAGTCCTAGATAGATGATTGACATAAACGGAACGGATCCGCTCTCTTTTGGGTAGTTGGGGGGGGGGGGGTTAATTCTGAAAAATTAGAAAAAATGAGGTATTTTTAACTTACGAATGGGTGATTGGATCTCCATGAAATTTGATTTTTAGAAGGATATCGTGGCTCAAAGCTCTTATTTTAAATCCTGACCTGATCTGGTGACATTGGGGGAAGTTTGGGGTGGGGAGACCTAAAATGATGGGAAACCCTTAGGGATTGGAAGGATTGGGATGAAACTTGGTTGGAAAAATAAGCAAAAGTCTTGCATACGTAATTTACATAATTGGAACGGATCCGCTCAATTGCGGGGGGGGGGGTAATTCTGAAAAATAAGAAAAATAACGTATTTTTAACTTACGAAGGAGTGATCGGATCTTCATGAAACTTCATATTTAGAAGGACCTCGTAACTCTGATATCTTATTTTAAATCTCAACCGGATCAAACGTAATTGGGGGGGGGCAGTTGGGGGGACCGGAAATCTTAGAAAATACTTAAAGCGGTGAGATCAGGATGAAACTGGATGGGAAGAATAGAAACCTGTCTAAGATACGTGACTGACATAACTGGACCGGATCTGCTCTCTTTGGTGGAATTGGGAGGGGGGAGGTAATTTTGAAAATTGAGGTATTTGTAACTTACGAAAGGGTGACCAGATCTTAATGAAATTTGATATTTAGAAGGATCTTGTGCTATAAAGTTTAACTTTAGGTTCTGACCTTCTCACAAGTGCCAAATTTGCTCTTGGCTCTTGGCTCTTCCGACCTCGTCCAAATGAGCTCTTGGCTCTTCCGACCTCGTACCATATGAGCTCTCGGCTCTTCCGACCTCGTCACAAGTGCCATATGAGCTCTTAGCTCTTGTTTTTTATGTAATAACAGCATAGACCGGAGACATTCCCTAAAATCAAAAGGTATTAAATATAAATTTCACATTTTGATGTGTTTTTTAAGCTTTATTTTATCCCCTCCCCCTGAATAAATAACCCACCAAGCGAAAGTCCCAGATACGGCACCTGGGGATTCTATATCAATTTCTACCTCCACCCTCCCTCTTCTTCCATTTAGAACCAATTCTGTATATATCTGAAGGTTCAATGAGAGACGGGATGTTTTAGCATTAAAATTCACCCTTTAAGGCATCCTCTCCCTCCCTAACTACAAAACAATCATAGAACCCTATTATAGAGGCTTAAAGCCCTTTTATGTAAATGTTTGGCATTGTAAAACAACAGGGAATTTATCTAAGACAGTAGAATTTGTATATTTTTGTATATTTTAAAATATTTGGCTAGTTAGGATTGTTTGGAGGGTTAAATTTAGAGAGGGGGACAAAAAACTTCAAAGATACCAACAAACGCTATCACTAGGAAAGTAAAGAGTAACATTGAACCCAAAATGAGCAGCAATTATTCCAAATAAGAGGGAGCTGTCCCCTCCTCATCCCCAGCTCCACCTCATGGTCGTAGAAACTTCGGAGGATGCTCATTTGATCAGAAATTGTGAGTTCTAGGCTTTTTTTTATAAGTCAAAAGTGATTGGAAACCAGCTAGCCGTGGGAAGAGGTATATCCCCAAAAGGGTATATCCCCTGGGGTATATTTTCCACCGGGTGTATTTTCTGTGGGGATATTTTTTGGTGGGAGTGATATTCCTGGGGAAGGGAGGGGGGTAACTGCCTAGAACAGTAGACAGTGACGAGGCAAAGAGAACCATATTAATCAAACAGTTCGTGGTAACGAACTTTAGTAAGGAGCGACTCGGCTCAAAAGTAACCGAAACTCTACAGAATGGGATTTTGATACCAATAGTTACATAGAAAAAAAAAATCGAATTTACGCTGATTCTAAATATATAAGTTTCGTCAAGTTTAGTTTTACCCATCAAAAGTTACGAGCCTGAAAAAATTTGCCTTATTTAAGAAAATAGGGGGAAACACCCCCTAAAATTCAAAGAATCCTAACAAAAATCACACCATGAGACTCAGCGTGTTAGAGAACCCTACTGTAGAATTTCAAGCTCCTATCTACAAAGATGTGGAATTTTGTATTTTTTTTTGCCAGAAGACAGGTCACAGATGTGTGTTTATTTGTTTTGTTTTCTTTTCCCTAGGGTGATCGTATCGACCCAGTGGTCCTAGAATGTCGCGAAAGGGCTCATTCTGACGGAAATTAAATATTCTAGTGCCATTTTTGAGTGACCCGAAAAATTTGAGGGCACCTAGGCCCCCTCCCACGCTCATTTTTTCCCAAAGTTACTTTGGGATCAAAATTTTTAGATAGCCATTTTGTTCAACATGGTCGAAAAACCTAATAATTATGTCTTTGGGGACGACTGGCCCACCCACAGTCCCCGGGGGAGGGGCTGCAAGAAACTTTGACCACTGTTTACATAAAGTAATGGTTATTGGGACGTGTACAGACGATTTCAGGGGGGGACTTTTTCACGTTAAAGGGGGTCGGGGGAGGGGGTTTCGTGGGAGGATTGTTCATTGGAAGGAATTTATCATGAGGGAAGAAAATTTCCATGAATGGACCGCAGCATTTTCTAGCATTATTTAAAAAGAACAATGAGAAAATAAAAAAAAAACGAGGTTTTTTGTGGTGGAAGTAATGAGCAGCATTAGAACCTAAAACGAACTTAAATTATTACGTATATAAGGTGGGTTCGTCTTCTCCACAATACCTCACTCTTCAAGCTAAAGTATTTCTAGTAATTTCAACTATTCATTTTATAGCGTTTGTGATTCAGGGCTCATTCTTAAAGAATTGGGTCCAAGTTGAAGCTTTAATGTAAAGAGCGAGGTATTGACAAGGGGGAGAACCCCCTCATATACTTAATAAAAATATGCAGTTTGGTGAGCCAAAATCTAAACATACATTAATTCAAAAACACTCAGAAATTAAATGAAAAAACAAGTTTTTAACTGCAAGTAAGGAGCGACATTAAAACTTAAAACAAACAGAAATTATTCCGTATTTGAAAGGGGCTTTTCCTCCTCAGTGCCCCGATTTTTACGCTAAAGTTTGAATCTTTCTCTAAACTCTTCTATTTAAGACAGTAAAAAAAATTAGCGTTAAGAGCGGGGCGTTGAGGAGGAAAAGCCCCTTTCATATACGGAATAATTTCTGTTCGTTTTAAGTTTTAATGTCGCTCCTTACTTGCAGTTAAAAAATTTGTTGTTTTTTTCATTTAATAGATATAAAGAAAAGAGAAATAAATCTGGCTTTAATGGTTTGTGATATCTGATTTTGTTTGATTTTATGGCAACAAAAACAGAGCTTTTTATGAATATTCTTGATAGACATTTATATCGTAACTTCAAAAAATAAACAATTACAACAAGGTTGAACATGTAAAGAATCTAATTTGTGTTTACCCAACGATACTGTCTCATATTTGTAAAATGCTGAAAACTGAGTATTGTGGTTCAGTTGCACGGGGATTCAATTACATGGGGGTTTAGTTAAATGGGGTTGAGTTACAGGGAGTTCAGTTCCAGGGAGTTGAGTTGCACGAGGGTTCAGTTGCACGGAGGTTCAGTTGCAAGGGATTTCAAATGCACGGGGGCTCAGTTGAAAGGGATTCAGTTGCGCGGGGGTTCAGCTACAGGGGTTCTGTTGCTTGGGGTTCAGTTAAACGGTGGTTCGGTTGCAATGCAACTCATGTATTTCATATACCAGTCAAAACTCACACCAGTACTATCTAGTATCCAGCTCATACAAGTGCCTTAGGTTTGCTTGCCCTTCTTGACATTACGAATTCGTCAAGGAATTCTCTGACAGAAGACGGTCGGACCAAAAGAGATTCCTAAGAATTATATTAAATGAGGGTAATGCCTCTTGATGCATTGTTACGAAAGACATTGTGAGACACTTCTAAAACATCCTTACGTTTCACTGATATTACTATTCGCAACCCCTAGAAAAATTTTTGTTTCCCTAGTGAAACCCTCCTTGGATCTCACCTCCCCATTCTACTTCAGCTAAAAATCCCATTTCTGCCCCAAATAATTTCCCCAAAGAACATAAAAGAATACTTTCCCCCTTTATAACTGATGAGTTATATAAGTGACTCTCCTCACCCCCTCTTCCTTCCCCCATATTCCCTTCCCATACTTCCTTCCTTCGTCATTCATTGTGTTATGTTCATTTACCTCATTTTAGGCATTTTATTAGTGCAGGACGTATCAAATACTTTGTGGTAACGAACTGTTGTAAGGAGTGACCCAGCTCAATAGTTGTTGAAACTCTAAAAAACGGAATTTTGATACCAATAGTTACATCAAAAGAATCGCGTTTTAATGCTGATTTTAAATATATAAGTTTCATCAAGTTCTATTTTACCTATCAAAAGTTACAAGCCTCAGAAAATTTGTTTCATTTTAGAAAATAGGGAGAAACACCCCCTAAAAGTCATAGAATCTTCACGAAAATCACACCATCAGATTCAGCGTATCAGAGAAACCTTCTGTAGCAGTTTTAAGCTCCTGTCTACAAAAATCTGGAATTTTGTATTTTTTGCCAGAAGACAGATCACGGATGCGTGTTTATTTGTTGTTTTTTTTCCAGGGATGATTGTATCGATTCAGTGGTCCTAGAATGTCGCAAGAGAACTCATTCTAACGGGAATTAAAATTTCTAGTGCCCTTTTTAAGTGACCAAAAATATTAGAGGGCACCTAGGTCCCCTCCCACGCACATTTTTCTGTCAAAGTCACCATATCAAAATTTTGAGATAGCCATTCTGATCAACTTTGTCAAAAACCTAATAACTATGTCTTTGAGGACGACTTCATCCCCTACATTCCCCAAGGGGAGGGGGTGCAAGTTACAAACTTGGACCATTCTTTACATATAGTAATGGTTATTATGAAGTGTACAGTCGTTTTCAGGGGGACTTTTTCGCTTTGGGGCTGGGGTCGGTATGGGGAAGGGGTTATGTGAAAATATCTTTCCATGGAGGAATATATCTTGAGGGAAGAGAATTTCTAAGAAGGGGGTGAAGGATTTCCAAGTATTAAAAAAAAACAATGAGAAAATAAATAATTTTTTTCGACTGGAAGTAATGAGCAGCATTAAAACTTAAAACGAACGGAAAATATCACGTTTATAAGGGGGCTCGTCTCCTTCACAATACCTTGCTCTTTACGCTAAAGTATTTTTAATAATTTCAACTAGTAATTCAACGGACTTTGTGATTCCAGGGGATATTCTTAAGAAATTGGGACAAAAGTCAAGCTTTAGTGTAAAGAGCGAGGTATTGACGAGGGGCAAACCCCCTCATATACGTAATAAAAATATACAAATATAGAACTTCATTACGTAAGTTAATTAGTAAGTTATGTATATTTATTATTGACAAAAACGTTCGTAAGAAAATAAGAAAATTCTAGTTGCATTTTTAAGTAACCAAAAATTGGTGAGCAACTAGGCCTCCTCCCTCTCCACTTTGTTTTATCAAAATCATCCGATCAAATTTCGTTTTGATTGTTCATGTGCGGTTAGGCAAAACCAAAACATGCATTAATAAAAAAATATTCAGAAAAAAAAACAAACAAGTTTTCTCAACTGCAAGTAAGGAGTGACACTAAAACTTAAAACAAACAGAAGTTGTTACTTATATGAAAGGGATTCTCCCCTCCTCAACGATTCGCTCTTTACGCATTTTTTTTTATATTTTTAAAAAGTAGAGTTGTGACAAAGAATAAAACTATAGCCTAAAGAGCGGGACGTTGAGGAGGGGAAAAACCCTTTCATATACGGAACAATTTCTGTTCGTTTTAAGTTTTAATGTCGCTCCTTACTTGCAGCTAAAACAAATTGTTTTTTTTTTGTTTTGTTTTTTATTTAGTTAGGCTCCTAAAATTTTCATACTGATCTTTTTATATGGAACTCATTTTCCTTTAAATTATACTTAAAGGTTTATTTGCTGTTCTTTGTTGTATATGATGGTTTTTTGTATGTTTTCTTTCCTAAACGTAAGTCGTGAAATCGGCTCTATTGGAGTCTGTCATAGACCTTTTGTTTGACGATAATTTCTTAAACCACATTGGCCCCCCATAACATAAAGAAAGAAAACGATCAAAAATGGGGTTTTTAAAGGCCAAATGAAAATACGGAAGAAAACACCGAAAGCGAGTATTTCGAGGGAACAACCGCCTCTCTTCTTCAGCGCGAACAAAATAATATGGTCAAGGAAAAAACCAAAACCCAAAAACAACCGAGGAAAGTACAACAAAACAAATTAAAAAAACGCTAAAAAATTAAATAAAATAAAAGACCAAAAATTAAAAGATACAGATACCTAACAAACAATAAAGTGAGCTATTCGCCAATATCCGCAATTTGCACAAAATCTAAACAAATTTGAACTGCCAACGACGAATATTAACGAATAACATGTTGTCCGTAACGAGTTGTTCGTTAGTATCCGTCGTCGGTAGTTCAAATATGTTTGGATTTTATCCAAATCGCAGATATTTGCGAATAACTCACTTTATTGTTTGTTAGGTATTTGATTTTAATTCTTTTAATTCTTGGTCTTTTATTAAATTCTATTTAAATTTTTGGCGTTTTGGATTTGTTATTGGTTTTATTGGTTTTGTTGTACTGTCCGTGCTTGTTTATTGGTTTATCATATTATTTTGTTCGTGTTGACGAAAAGATGCGGTTGCTCTCTCGAAATATTCGCTTTCTGTGTTTGTTTTTTTTTTCAATATTTTCATTTGGCCTTTAAAAACACCACTTTTGATAGTTTTCTTTCTTTATGGTACCTTTTGTTTATATTAACAGACCTTGTGAAATAATATTATCTTACATTGTGTGCTTTAATGACTGCCGTATTTAAATATTTGGTGCTCTTTTTGACAATTTCCTTTTTGTTTCCGAATATCGTCCCGGTATTGTTCAACTTTATAATAAATTATGGTAAAATTACTTTTGTTGAGATTGATTGCTTAATTTCTGAAAGTGTGGGAAATGGCCGAATGCTCTGCAGTTAGAAATTAATAGCTGAATATGACATTTTTATTCTTTGATCCAGCTGGGATTGCTCTATTTATTTGCAATTGTGTGCCCTCGGAGAAAAGATCAAACGTGCTTGGACAACCCTACGATGACAGAAAGATCCTGCCGTATATTTTATTCATTTGAAGGAATATATTTACAACAATCGCGCAACACGGGTGGTGACATCTGACAGCTGCTCTCTAGATGCAGGCATGGTATTTTTGGAAGAAAATAGTTTCTTTTGAAAACGGAACCATCGTGATGCGAAATTTAACTCTAAGGTAGATAGTGGGAGGTCAGAGAGGCAGCAACCCTGTCTGCACCATCACCCTGAGCATGATATCAAAGAAGAAAATAAACAATAAATAAGGGTATTTCAAATGAAAGTAGAGAGCAACACCTTACCTTAAAACGAACTAATACTTTCCAAAAAGTCAGTAAGACCACCACCTTCCATCCTCTTTTTTTTTTTTTTTTTTTTTTTTTTTTTTTTTTTTTTTTTTTTTTTTTCATTTTTTTTTTAGTCCTCTGACAAAGCAGCAAAGCGATAATAACTGGAACTTATTCATGATGCATCGATTATAATATTTTGTCGCATGTGCTCTAAATAATTAAAAAAAGGTTGTTTTTTCAAATGAAAGTAAAATCTGATACTAAAACTTAAACGAATAGAAAGTTAGATCGTATAAGGAGGGCAACTTGGATATACTGTTCAACGACATTAGTTTCCACTTCAGCCCGCAGTTGCTATGACTATACATAAGTCACAAGGCCGAACTTCTGAACCTGTTGGTGTCGACCTTAGTTCTCCTGTTTTTCATCATGGTTTGTTATACGTGGTAATTTCTCCTGTTAAAAGACAACATAACTTTAAAGTTCTACTATCCCACGAAAATGAACGATGAACATAAACAATTGTGTAGAAGTAGACCCTGACAACTGCCAAAAAACGTCTTATTGTTAGAGTTATATTGATTTTTAAAAATTAATTTTACGATTAATATACATTAACATCATTGAATTTTCAGGTCACAAGAAAGATCTAAAAATGTCAGTATATATATATATATATATATATATATATATATATATATATATATATATATATATATATATATATATAGGTGTGTGTATATATATAAATATATAAATATATAGATATATATATATATATATATATATATATATATATATATATATATATATATATATATATATATATATATATATATATATGTATATCTGTTGTGCATTTTTCAATTATTTTAAAATTTAAACAGTTGATCGTTATTAACACGTCATAGGGACTTTTTTCGTGAAGGGGAGGGATTTTTACGCGGGGTAGAATTTTTTCTGGAGTCTCCTTTCTTTTGAAATTGAAGCAAGACGCAATGGGTAAGCTTCTCAAGACCAAAACATGATTTGTACTTTACTGAAAAAAACATTTAAATTTTTTCACTTTTTTACTTTAATAAATATAAAATTATTAAAACTTTAAGGAATAAATGTTGATATCTGCATTTTAAACTGACAATCTACGGTCATTATTTTTTTTTTTTTGGGGGGGAAAGTTAAAGTTATGTTCTCGTTTTAAGAAGGTAAGGGGGCTGTCAGCCATTCTCAGTTTAATTTTTGGTCGTTTTGAGTTCGTCAAGGTTGTTTATTGTGATCTCTATTTGCTTAGATATTCATTTATTTATTGATGATGATTTCTGGTAGCTTTAGACCTGGAGGATTATTTGACTGTGTCTCCAAATTTTTGGCTTAGTGGAGCTCTTTACTTTTTTTGTGGAAAAGCTATTTAAATTAATTCATGTATTTTTTTTATTGAGATAGTCTTTTTCATGGAAAAATAATATTTTAGAACTTGTTTTTTTCTCTATATTACTCTTGCCCCCTGCTATGTAGTGATATTAGATAGTTTGCCCGCGGCAAGAAAATCAACCTTTGAACCAAAACAGATGGATTTTCTTTTTCAAAGCTGATCAATAGTCCTTAACGAGTTCATTAAAGTATAAGAATGCCATAAGTATTTTTTTGCTCAAAAATTCGTTAATGTGACACACCATGTAAATAATTTTGAATTTTAAGACGGAAGTTCAAGTTTTAGGATAAGGGATGGACTTGTAAGTAACAACTGCCTTTTATGACTAGGCCTTCTTTGCAATGAAATATTATAATGAAATAAATATTATATTATTTGCTATTATTATGTCTATACCAGGTTTGTGCAGCTTCTCCACGATATTCTCAGAAATGCAAACTAGTTATTTGTGACTTTTAGATAATTGTTTGGGGGAGGTAAGAAGCCCTTCCTCACAAAGCATTCTTTTCCCCTCCCTCAACCTAATGTTCGTAAGCCATCTTAAACTAAAAGTATGAAAGAAGAAAAATCCAAGGGAAAAGGGCACTTCTCAATGCTAATTCAAAAAGTTTTGAGCCTTTTGAAATTAACAATTTTCAAGCGAAATGTGTTTAAGAGACCAAAAGTTCTGAGTTTAGTTCCTCATGAACTAAATACTACTCAAACGTAATTCTAGTTTCTTAATATTCAATAAATTGCTATCTTTTGTTTATTCAAAGTCACGTCTGGTTTAACGCTTCCCCCTTCCCAATGCCTGGAAGCAGTGTCAAATCGCAAAATATGAGGGGTGGGCGGTCAAGCGCTATCATATATAGCAATATCATTGAAACTTTTAAGGAGCTAATGCGATTGGAAATCAAAAGTTCTAGTGCCCTTTGTAAGAGTCAAAGTGATTGCACGGCAAGCAGCCTCCTCTAAAGCCCATTAATTTTTTCAAACACATTCAATCAACATTTTGAGATAAGCATTTTATCTCAGCATAGTTGAACGGTCCGGCTGCTATGTCTCTAGGTATATTGGGTATGTCAACCTTCAATAGTTATGCAATTTGCACATTATGCACATTACTTTAAAATTAAATCAAAGGGAGTTTTGTGTATGCTGGTTGCCAATAAGATATCTCAGGAATATCCCAAGAAGGACTGAAGGTATAACTTGAAACGTTCGGGGCTACTACTATTACTACTTCTGCTTTTACGATTTAACTAAATCAAAAGAGTGTAAATATACCCGGGTTGTCAAAGAGCATAAAACAATTTTTTGGGAATTGAATTAAGTTTTATTTTTCAGGTCAGCTTGGGGAGATATACAAGTAAATTAGACAATACTAATTGTGTCCAGATTTTCAATCTGGACACAACATTTTTTCGAACATAACTATGCCAAACTATGGATTCTTATAGAAAAAAAGGAACGGGTTTAAAATATTATTTTCTTTTTCCACTAAAAAGACTATATCGATAAAAAAAATGAATTTAAAATTTTTTCCATAAAATAAGTTTTTCAAAGAAAAGTAAAGAGCTCCATTAAACCAAAAACGACTAAGAATACAGCCAAATAATCTCAAAGAGTAAAATTACCACAGACCATCAATTACCTTACAAATAAATGAAACCCAAAACAAACAGAAATTACAATAAATAACTGAGTCAAATTCAATACAAGCCAAAATTAACACAAATAGGGCTGAGAACCCCCATACTTTCTGAACACTAAAATATAATCCGCACTTTACTGAATAAAAAATAAAAAATAAATGTAGATTGGCAGTTTAATACACATTTACTGATATTTATTGCCTAAGGTCTCCATAATTTTTGATTTACTAAAAGTTGAAAAAGAGGGAATATTTAAATTGATTTTGTTTTCAGTAAAGTGTAATTATGATCATAAAGAAAAACACAACACAATAGCGTAGTTTTGTAATTATTGCAATGAAGAGTGGCAACAGCAGCATGATTCTATAATGTTAGGGATAGCTTTATAGGCTAACGCGAAATAGGACCTAAAAGATCTTATTGTAAGCTGTTATACGTCACAATGCAATAGCTACAGTGTCATTGTAATATTCTTAAATCCTTTCCTTTGATTCCTCTGCGATTTTTGCGGGAAGTAATCGATATCTGAGAAACAAAACCAAAGCAAGGGGTTAGATACTTCTTCCAGTTTGTCTAAATTTTATTTTTTTCTGAAACTTATAATGATACGGTTCAAGTGACTTCAAAGTCAATGTAATAATTCTTCCTCAGATCCCGTACCAAAGTGTTAATCCCGCAACACTTTTTCTGGCGAAGCTCAAAAAGTAATGCTCCAACGCTTCGTGTTAGCTAATGTAAATCGAATTAGTTTCAGTAACGTAAATCGAGTTTCTGTTCTTTTTAGTTTTCTCGTGGTTATTCAGGGCAATTTCCGTGCATTTTGAATCTCATTTATTCATTAATATTAATTTCTGTTGTATACGTTTAAGATGTTTATTGACTTTATTTTCTTTTAGAGTTCGGGTTATTATTACCGCATCCTTACTTAAGGTTCGTACCTTACTTTGAGTAGCTTCTTACTTAAAGTTTGCTGCTAAGAAATGTTTATATTGAAAGAAAAAAAGTTTAAACCCGATATTTCCACTTGAACTTCTACAAAAATCGATTTCTTGGTAATGCTTCAAGTTTTGTGCCATAGAATGGTGCAAAATACCACTTTATATTGGCAAACTATTTTAGGCTACTTAAAAAGTGCACTAGAACTGTAACTTTCTGTTCCAATGAGCTCTCTTCCAGTTTTCTAGGAGTATGGGCTATATGTAATCACCCATTGAAAATAACAAGGATCGGTGATCTTCCTTCTAGAAAAAAAAAATGCTAAATACCATATCTCTGCAGATAGGAGGGTGAAACCTCTCAAATAAAGGGCTTTGTTATCCTGACTTTAATGGTATAGTCTTCGTCAAGATCACCTGCTCTTTTGGAGGTGTTTTCCCTCATTAAAAAAAAAAATGAAAATAAAAATCAGCCAAGTTTATGAGGTTCAAGTTCACGTGTAACTTACAACATAACGAATTTTTATATATTTGGGATCATCGTAAAAAGCCGAATTTTCTTATCTATGGCTTTTTATCATTTCTTCTTTACTTTCGATTATTATTCGCTCGTTTCATTCCCTAATTATAGTTTATTAAATAAAAAAAAAACAGTTTTTTTTTAACTGAAAGTAAGGAGCGACATTAAAGTTTAAAACGAACACAAATTATTCCGTTTATGAAAGGGGATGTCTCCTCCTCAATGTCTCGCTCTTTATGCTAAAGCTTGAATCTTTCTCATAACTGTACTTTTTAAAACAATAAGAAACTTTAGCGTAAAGAGCGGGGCGTTGAAAATGGGACTGCCCCTTTCATATGTGGAATAATTTCTGTTCGTTTTAAGTTTTTATGCTGCTCCTTACTTTCATTAAAAAGCTTGTTTTTTATTTCATTTCTGAACGTTTTTGAATTAATGCAGGTTTTGATTTTGGCTCGCAGTACATGAACAATTGAAACGAACTTTACATATTAATTTTACTCTGTTGGCTAAATGAATTTCTCAGAATTTTGATCGGCGATTTTGAGAAAAAGGGGCCCTCCAATTTTTTGGTTACTTAAAAAGGGCACTAGAACTTTTAATTTTGTTTAAGAAGGTTTTTATTAGTAATAAATATAGGTAACTTACAAATTAACTTACATAACGAACTTCTATATTCGTATAATTTTATTGCGTATATGAGGGGATTCGCCCCCTTGTCAATACCTTTCTCTTTATGCTAAACTTCAAATTTCGTTCCAATTCCTTAAGAATTGCTTTGTAAATAGTAAAAATACTATAGCGTAAAGAGCGGGGTATTGAGGATGGGCAAACCCCCCTCATATACGTAATAATTTATTTTCATTTTAAGTTTTAATGTTGCTCCTTACTTTCAATTGAAAAATTTCTTTTTTATTTAATTTCTGACTGTTTTTTAAATAATGCTGAAAAATTCAGCGCCCCTTCATAAAAATTCTCTTCCCCCATGGAAAGATCCTCTCGCGTAACCCTCTTCCCCGGACCCTCCACCAGAAAAAATCTCCCCTGAAAACGTCTGTATACTTCCCAATAACCAATGCTATATGTAAACAATGGACAAAGTTCATAACTTCCAGCCCTTCCACCGGGAAACTATGAGGGATTAAATCGTCCTAAAAGACATAATTATTATATTTTTCGACTATGCTGAACTAAATCTTAATCCGGTCTCCAAATTTTGATCCGGTGACTTTGGAAAAAAAGAGCATGGGAGGGGGCCTAGTTTCCTTCCAATTTTTATGTCACTAAAAAAGGGCATTAGAAATTTCAATTTCCATTCGAATATGCCTCCTTGCGATATTTTTGGACCACCGGGCCGATGCGATCACTCCTGGGAAAAGAAAATATGACAAAAGGCAAATAAATACGCATTTCTGATCTTTCTTCTGGTAAATAAAACAACAAAATTCCACATTTTTGCGAAAAGGAGCTTGAACCCTCTTCAGTAGGGTGGTTCTCAAATACGCTGCATCTGATGGTGTGATTTTTATTAAGGTTTTATGACTTTTTAGGGGGCTTTTCCTCCTTTTTTTAAAAATAAGGCAGATTTTCTCAGACTCATAATTTTTGACGGGTAAGACTAAACTTGATGAAACTAATACATTCAAAATTAGCATAAACATCCAACTCTTTTGATGTATCTATTGGTATTAAAATTTCGTTTTTTAGAGTTTCGGTTACTATTGAGCCGGGTTACTCCTTACTTAAAGTTCGTTACCACAAATTGTTTGCAGCTACGCGCAAGCAATATAGGCAAATTTCATAATTAATAGGCCTTGCTCGTATATGAAAGGTGTTTCCCCCTCCTATACGCCTCGCTCTTCACCCTAAATTGTTACTTAGTACTTAATGCACTTCTAATAATGTTACTTAATGTAATTATAGTTAATGCAATCAATGCAACGTGTAAACACTATGAACAAATTCCACAACTTATAGCCCTTTCTGCTATATGAAGGTTGTTGCCCCCTCCTAGGCACCTCTCTAGTCATGCTAAATTATTGTTTGTTTCTTAAAAATCTGCTTAATTGTCTAATTAAGTGACCCTTGTGTTTTAGGAGTTGTTATTAATGAATTATGAATCCAAACATCAGCGTAAAGAACTTGATTTTAAGGAGTAGAAATTATTCTACATAGAATATGTAGAATATGTAAATTATGGTACATAGACAGCAAACCTTATAGATTATGTTATTGTAAACCAAAGACTGGCAGGATAAATACAAGATACTAGGGTTTATACAAGTTCTGTTATTGATTTTAAAAGTAAAGAATACCATCTAGTAGTGTCTAGGGTTAATTTGAAGGTGAAATTTTGGAAGGGTAGCTACTTCCCGGGAAGTTAAGATGTTGGTAGACTCCAGGATGAATATTTGAGAGAAACTTTCCAATAACCATTGAATGCTAGACTTGAGAATTTAAAATCTGATAATATTGAAGATGGTTAGAATAAATTTAGAAAAATAATTTGTGAAGTTGCTGATGGTGTCTTAGGGAACAAACTTTAGACTGCAGCTAGGATTATTACTGAAAAAGCTTTATGTTTAACAGAGAGTAGAAGGGGTTTTTAAAAGAATCATATGAGCGATAGGTCATATGAAAACAATAGGAATGTAAAGAAAATGGAGAAAGCATTAAAGTATGAACTAAGGAGGGCCATGAATAAAGTTGTGAGGATCTGGAAGATGCAGCTAGACTGCAAAATAGTAAAATATCGTACCGGCACGTTAATAAATTGAGAGGGAGCAGTCAATCCGGAAATGTACCAGTGAAAGATAAGGAACAGGGCCACAATTAGTGATAAGGAAAGAGTTAAAGAGAGATGGGCGGAAAATTTCAAGAATATGCTAAACCGAGATACAGTTGCAGGAAAAGATACAGAGGAAAATGAAAAAGTTTTTGGTACCTTGGTTGTTAAGCAAGATTTGTTTTGTGAAGAAGAATTAGTGACAACAATAAAAGGATTAAAAAATAATAAGGCTCCAGGTGCTGAAAGTGTGATAAATAAGTTTCTTAGATATGGTGGCTCCGACGTTAGAAATAAGTTATTGAAGATTTTGAGTATGATTTTTGAAAAAGGGGAAGTACCTAACAATTTTAGGAAAACCTTAATTAAATCACTGTACAAGAAAGGTGACAAGAGTGAACGCCATAATTATCGAGGCATTGGTCTGTTGTCTGTAAGTAGCAAATTACTTAGTAATAAGATACTTTATAGACTAAGATATGCTGTAAACAAAGTTTTAAGAGAAGAACAGTGTGGTTTTAAAAAAGATTGAGGATATGTCGACCATATTTTTACTCGTAGCCTAATAATTGAGATTGCCTTAATTGTCAAAAACCTTTGGTCCTCAGTTTTATAGATTATGAGCAGGGATTCGATTCTAGTGATAGAAGAGCTTTAGCAAAGGTATTATCCTTATATGTTATAATAAACAAATACATTAAAGTGATTTGTGCTATGTATGGGAATAATAATGTTGCGGTTAAGATAGGAAATGAGGTTAGCAGCTGGTTTTGTATTAAATAAGGAGTCAAGTAGGTTTGTGTTCTATCCCCATTTATACGGATCATTTTGATGGATTTTGTCTCATGCAGCAAAGGAAAAGACTTAGGAGACCACGGAACCAAATGGGGAGGAAAACATACCTGGTCTTAGACTATGCTGATGATCTAAGCATCCTAGATGAAAGTGTGAGCAAAATGAATGAACTTTTAGAGATTTTGCGAGTTCAGGGTCCTAGAATAGATCTGAAAATTAATGTTAAGAAACCAAAGTCTCTAAGGCTAGGAATGAGTGAAGATGAAAAGGTGACGTTGGATAATGAAAAGATTGATCAGGTGGGCAGCTTGACTTACCTTGGTAGCATTATTAGTAACGAAGGTGGGAGTAGTGAAGATGTTCAGGGTGTTTTTTCACAGTTAAAAAAAAATTGGCTAGAAAAGAAAGATAAGTGTGAAAACCAAGATTAGAATATTGGAAGCTACAGTGATGACATTGGTCAAATATGGCTCTTAAGCATGGGTGGTACGAAAAGTGGATGAAGATTTACTAGGTATTTTTCAGAGAAATTGCCTATGAACGGTTTTGGGTGCCCTGCTGACTGATCGTATTTCAAACAGTAGGCTGTACGAAAAGTGGGGTTCAATCTGCTTTCTAGGGCCATAATTTAAGAAAGGTTGAGATGGTCAGGGCATTTTCTGCAGATGAAGGATGACAGATTGCCGAAGATTGTTTTTTTCGGCAAACCGTCTAGGGCTAAACAGAAAGAAGGTCGTCTTCATTTGGGGTGGAATGATGTCATAAAGAAATATTTAAAGGAAATGGAAACTTCTTGGGAGGCTGTAAAGAAGGAGGCTCTGAATTTACTGGGATGGAGGAGGGGTGTGTGCAGCTGTGTTGGCCTCAGACGATAAGTTGCTGCGGTGAGTAGTTAGTAGTAGTAGTTTCTCAATCACTCTGGATATACCCCATTCGGTTAAATTTTTTTTCGAAAACCAAAACGCGTGGAAAATAACCCCCGGATAATTCCCGCGGAACATCTCTAGATGGAAACTTGATTTGGCAAAGAGAATATAAGACAGTTAAAGGAATTTCGCGTACGAATTTTGTGAAATTCCCCTAGTGAAAAATTTCCCCTGGAAAATTCACCTCCAGAGAGTTTCCTCCCCAAAGAAGATCCTCCCTATTGAATTCCACCCCAAGCACAAGATCTTCCAACCAAAAAAATGTCCGTTTCTCCTCATGGACTCTGTAGGGTTATTTTATCCTAAACACTTAATTATTTGATCTTTCAACGATACTGAATAAAATCACTATCTCAAAATTTCGATCACATAACTTCGGGAAAAAAGGGCCTTGGAGAGGGGGTCAGTTGCCCACCAATATTTTGGTCACCTAAAAAACACTAGAAATTTTAATTTCCGTTCAAATATTCTTTTCACCCCCTACGTCATAGAATAGCATCATCGTATTCAGCGTATCAGAGAACTCTACTTTAGAAGTTTCAAGCTCCTATCTATAAAAATGTGGAACTTTGTATTTTTTTTGCCAGAAGACCGATCACGGTTGCATGTTTATCTTTCATTTTAATTTTTCTTTTTCCCAGGGGTGATCGTATCGACCCAATGGTCCTAGAATGTCGTGAAAAGGTTCATTCTAACGGAAATTAAAGTTCTATTGCCCTTTTTAAGTGACGAAATATCTGAGGGCACTTAGGCACCCTCCAACGCTCATTTTTTGCCAAAGTCAACGAATCAAAATTTTGAGATTTTCTTCAGCATAACTTTTTTCTTCAGCATAACTGAAAAACCTAATAACCATGTCTTTGGGGACGACTTGCAAATTAACTTACAAATTAACTTACGTAACGAACTTCTATGTTTGTGTATTTTTATTATGTTTACGGGGGGGGGGGGGGTCTCCCCCCTGTCGATACCTCACTCTTAACGCTAAAATTCAAATTCTTATCCAATATTTTAAGAATGACCCCTGAATCACAAAGGGCTTAGTTGGAATAAATAGCCGTTCTGAAAGTACTAAAAAACAAATACAAATACGAGGGTTTAACAAGTAATCTGTTTAACAAATAAAAAGGCATGCTCTGATAGGCTCAAATTTCATATACGGAATAATTTCTGTTCGTCTTAAGTTTTAATGTCGCTCCTTACTTGCAGTTAAAAAAACTTGTTTTTTTCTTTAATTTTTGTCAAAACTCTAAAGTTTTTAGGGTAGTACCACAATTTTGTCAGTGTTTCCACGCTGGGCAGGGAAAATAAATAGACAAAACTTAGCCTACTAGTTATTAATTGAAAGCAGTTTTCATCTGAAAAATTGAAATATTTAATATCCGGTGACTCCTGAAGACAAGTAAATCTTTAAAAATTTGGCACCTTATTGGTGCCATTGGTTCTTAGCTTCTTTTTTGAAGATCTTTCACTTGACTTTCTTTTTAATTTTAAGCCAGCTGGCCTACTATCAAAAACTTTTTCATTAAAAATCAAATTCCTAGTTTGTCCTAATTTTTCAGAAACCCGATGCGCATATCCACTTAACACATCTATTAAATCACATCTTCATTGTCCTTGGTAATTCCATTATAACTAAGTTTTGGAACGCACATTGGACGTCTTAAGCATCAAAACTGCCGACTAAAATTAAATTACCCATGATTGTGTTCCGTTATTCCAAGATACAAGGGTTTGACATTTTATGACCATTTTTCGCGGTTTATGTGCCCTTATCAGTCATTTTATATGTTCCCTTTCAAGTTGTAACAAATTGTTCATGGTTTCAATTATATAAGAAAGGACCTGGCAAAACGATAAACTATGATTAATTGAGGCGCAAAGTCTTATATTATATGATTTATGCCATAAACTATACTACAACCCATCTGCTACTGGCTTCTTTCAGAGGATTCTTACAGGAACTTCAAATTGCAAACAAATTTTCTATCAACTGCTTAATAAACAACCTTTATATTTTTCTATCGTGCTCGCGTAAATTAAGGCTTACTTTAAAAATAGTAAAGCCTTCTCATGTGTGGTAGTATCCTATATCCAAAATAACAATAATAATAAATGTAGAAAGACATGATTTAGACCAATAGATTATCACCATAATTTAACCAGTTAGACACCCCCCCCCCAGAAAAAAAACTGATCAAGCTCAACTGCTGATTTAAAAACCTTCTTGTTTTTCTATCGTGCTCAGTTAAATTAAGACTTACTTAAAATAGCGAAACCATCTCTATGAAATCTAGAATACCTTCTCTAAATAAACTGCCTTCAACATATCTGTTTTAGCGTATTATTTTTAAAATCTACTAAGGCCTAAAGTGACGAGATATTATGTATTAGTTAATTGTAAACATATATATATATATATATATATATATATATATATATATATATATATATATATATATATATATATATATATATATATATATATATATATATATATATATATAATCAATCGATATCAAGAGGTTTTTCTGCAAATAAATTAACTTGACAATTTAAAAAATTTAGTTTTCATTATAACGAACTTTTAAATAAATATCAAAAGAATTATCTGGAAATACTTTAAGAAATTTTCAACTAATTTCGGAGGTTCGACAAATGATGATGCAGCGCCATTTATTTTGAATTGTGTTTCTAATAGAGTGGATTTTTAAAAAAAATAGCCACATGGTAAAGATGAATTCTATAATTGTTTAGTTCATAATTTTTTTTTTTTTTTGCAACGTGTTAATATTTGTAATTTGGTAAATTTTATCATATTTAGTTTACCTATTGTTGCTAAAAAGAGGGATATATTAACAGGATAAGCTTGTTTTGGTGTTACTTGGTTGTTTTACATTTGCTGTTTTTTTTCATAGGCATGTATTTTGGGGGTGATACCTGACACGGGGATGCCATGGATATTCTGTGGTAGCCACAACACTTGGCTGGGTAGAGAATTTAAAGTGGCGAAACACTATAGGCCAGTTCTCCTGATGAGCCCTTGTGATGGGTTGTTGCCTCTGAATTATTTGTCTTTATTATTTTTTCTATTAGTTGGTAAATGACGACTTATACTTATTGACGACATGACTGCCTGTCCATGGATTATTCTTTATGGTTGATTGTGTTTGGCTATGCTGTTTGACCTATGTGATTGTATGGATGAGTAGGGTTAAGGCCTCATTCAAGTGCTGGTCTATATTAATCACTAATTTAGGAAAACAGTCTTCCTTTTCTCCTTCTGTCTCTTTTTTTTTTTTTTTTTATGTGTTTGTGCTGTTGCATTGGTGATTTCTCCTTTCATGATATATATATATATATATATATATATATATATATATATATATATATATATATATATATATATATATATATATATATATATATATATATATATATATATATCCCCCCTTCTAATACACTTTTTTTTTATCTGCGGGCTGGCTTAAAGCCATCACGTTCATAGTTCCAAAAATGGAGACAGCAGCAAGATCTAATGACAAGATATGATGTGTAGGCTAATTAATCGATCTTTATAATGGTTGTTAAGTACAGAATGTACTCTTAAATTATATTTGTACTCCGGAGAAAACGAAAGATTGCTGTCCTGTACTTCTACGATACTTGCAAGTTTTATTTTCTTTGGTTTGTTTTTGTGAGGTTGATGCATTTACCCTTCGTTGTATTTACCCTTTGTTGCTATGTTCAGTTTGAGCCTTTTGAAAGAATACAAAGTCTGACTGATTTTTTACATTAAATCTTATATCAGCTAATACGAGGAGCATTTTTCAAGTCAAATCTTTTTTTCCCAATAAACTCTCCATTTATCGGTGATTACGCTCTTTGCTGTACTCTTTTCAAAAGGCAAGCGCAACTTAGGATTTTTTTTCACTAGCAAATGGCTAGAGAACCGGGGATCCCTTTCAAACATCTAATTAGTCATTCATCCAAGGAAGCCTTATATTGGCTTTATTTACGTATTGACATTTCAGGCAGCTTTGACGACGTAAGCACTTCAGTCTCCAACTGTACAATTTCAGAAAATCGGCTGTGCTAAATAAATACAGGGGAAAACGATTTTCCTCATAATTGCAGCAGACGAGTCTTTGTTGAGGCTTTCCATCCATTTCCCAGATTTGTATACCTTAACATAATGGCCACAATTACGAAGAGGTGGATGGGAAATGCCCCCTTAAGATTTTGAAAAATACCCCTTTTGTTTTTTTTCATTTAAAAATACCCCCCTCTAGCTTTGGAAAAATACACTTTCTTGCATTTTCAGTGAAAGATTCCTTGCTTCCCCCCTTAATTTTCTGGAATTGGCACCTCTGCATACTTTTACTCCGCCTAACGACTATTCATGGTAGCACTAAGCCACCTTAGTCCAACAGATTCGAAAGCCATAGCTGTTATTGGCTGTATCATGGTTGCATCTGTAGCTGCAACCTATTAAAAAGCAAACCGCAGCCCAGAGTAACCAAAAGTAAAAAAATGTGTTTTTAAAAAAAACCTAGTAAAAAAATATTGGGATCTGTCACTGATTCCGAAATGGTAACTTTTATTTTTGTTTGTCTTAAAAGTAAACGTTTATTCTCAAAAGAATTTTATGGTGATTTGGAAAAAAACCGAAACCCCTAGGAAATGGCGTCAGATCAAAATGAAAAGTGTATCATTGGAATCAGCACGGTCAATAACGTTTGTAGAGCGATATCACAACCCTCCCCCTTGAACAACGAGGAAAATCACTTTTTGCATTAGTAGCACTGCTCTGTCTCCCGTTTTTATTTTTTGTTTTTTTTCCCAGGCCTAGCGGGTTACCAGAAATTATTCCGTGTATGAAAGGGGTTTTCCCCTCCTCAACGCCCCGCTCTTTACGCTAAAGTTTGACTCTTTCTCACAACTCTACTTTTTAAAACAATGAAAACTTAAGCGTAAAGAGCGAGGTGTTGAGGAGGGGACAACCCCTTTCAAATACGGAATAATTTCTGTTCGTTTTAACTCTTAATGTCGCTCCTTACTTACAGTTAAAAAAAACTTGTTTTTTAATTTAATTTCTGTACGTTTTGAATTAATGCACGTTTCAATTTTTGTCCATCATATATGCAGAACTAAAACGGAATTTGTATATTAATTTTACTTTTTTCTAAACTAATAATAACCTTATAATAATCTAAGCATAATTTTTGTTCCAGGTATTTAAGAATGACTCCTGAATCACAAAGGCTGTTAATTCGAATAATGACCTCTTTTAAAAGTAAACAAAAAACTTTAGCGTAAGAGCGAGCTATTGAGGAAAAGCAACCTACCCCCTTAAATACGTAATATAATCTGTTCGTAATAAGTTTTAATGTTGCTCCTAACTTTAAGTTAAGAAAAACTTATTTATTTAATTACTGATCTTTTTTAATTACGTATATGAGGGGTTCGCCCCCTCGTCAATACCTTGCTCTTTACGCTAAAGCTTGAATTTTGTCCCAATTCTTTAAGAATGACCCCTGAATCACAAAGGCTGCAGAATGAATAGTTGAAATTACTAAAAATACTTTAGCGCAAAGAGCGAGGTATTGAGGAGGAAACGAACCCCCTTATAGGCTACACATAATAAGTTCTGCTTGTTTTAAGTTTTAATGCTGCTCCTTACTTCCAGTTGAAAAAAAAATGTGTATTTATTTTCTCATTGTTCTTTTATAAATAATGCTAGCAACTCCTGCACCCCCTTCATGGAAATTCTTTTCCCTCATGATAAATTCCTCCATGGAAAGATCCTCCCACGTGCTAGAGTACAAAACAGGTACTATTGTAATAGCTATGTTTCAAAGCACTGAGCTGGAAGTTTACAAGAACCCCTCCCCCGTAAACCCCCCTCCCAGCCCTTGTAGTAAGTTTCATAAATAATCTGCTCACCAGAAAGCTGCTGCAAAATTAGCAGGCTATCACATCATCGTAGATGGATGTTTAATGGTTCAATTAAAATCTATTGCTCATATAAAGTTTTTATATGAATTTTAAGTTTTTTTGTTTTTTTTTTTTACAAATTCCGCCATCCATTGGATTTAACAGATTCAAATGTTAACTAGTTTCTTGGGAGAATTGGCAATGAATTGGCTTGGGAGAATGAGCTCTTTGTTATGGTTGTTACAGTAGCTGCAATCTTGTAAAAAGCCAACCACAGCCATAGTAAATAAAACTTAAAAATATTAAGACGGTCTTTTTTCTTCTTTTTTCCAGGCCTAGCGGGTTTTCTCAAGTGGAAAGGCTAGGGATAGTGGGCTACCAGAACTTTTAAAAGTGATGTTTAATGGCTCATTTCAAAACTATTGCTCATATCTACGCGCTTTTTATCAATTTTGCCATTCGTAAGTGAGATATAGCACTGGGTTGATACGTTCACCTCTGAGAAAAAAAAAACAGAAAAAAAAATAACAAATAAACACGCATCCGTGATCTTTCTTCTGGCAAAAAATACAAAATTCCAATTTTTGCAGATAAAACTTGAAACCTATACAGTAAGGTTCTCTGATACGTTGAATATGAAGGTGTGATTTTCATTAAGATATTTTGACTTTTAGAAGGTGCTCTCCTTTTTTATCGAAAATCAGGAAAATTTTCTCAGGCTCGTAAACTTTGATGGGTAAGACTAAACTTAGTGAAATTTATGTATTTGAAATTAGCATAAAAAGCTAATTCTCTTAATAAATCTATTGATATCAAAACCCCTTTTAAAATAATCAACATTTTTTAGAGTTTCGGTTAGTATTGAAAAGGATCGCTCCTTACTTACAGTCCGTTACTACGAACTGTTTAAACCGTAGCTTTCTCAGGTTTTTCTTTTGGTTGTTATCAAACAGTTCGTGGTAACGAATTGTAGTAAGGAGCGATCCGGCTCAATAGTAAACGAAACTTTAAAAAATGGGATTTGATATTAATAGATACACCAAAAGAATCATATTTTTATGCTAATTTAAAATATATAAGTTTCATCAAATTTAGTCTTACTTATCAAAAGTTACGAGCCTGAGAAAATTTGCCTTATTTTGGAAAATAGGGGGAAAACCCCCTAAAAGTCATAGAATCTCAATAAAAATCGCACCATCGCATTCAGTGTATTAGAGAACCCTGCTGTAGAATTTTCAAGTCCTTTCTACAAAAATGTGGAATTTCGTATTTTTTACCAGAAGACCGATCACGGGTGCGTGTTTATTTGGTTTTTTTTTTTCCCAGGTGTGATTGTATTGACCCAGTGGTCCTAGAATGTTGCAAGAGGGCTCATTCTAACGCAAATTAAAAGTCTTAGTGCCCTTTTTAAGTGACCAAAAATATTGGAGGGCACATGGACCCCCTCCCACAATCATTTTTTTCCCAAAGTCAACGGTTCAAAGTTCTGAGATAGCCATTTTGTTCAGCATAGTCGAAAAACCTAAAAACTATGTCTTTGGCGACGACTTTCTCCCTCACAGTCCTCGGGGGAGGGGCTACAAGTTACCAACTTTGACCAGTGTTTACATATAGGGAAGTGTATTGGGAAGTGTACATACCTTTTCATGGGAATGTTTTTCTTGGATAAGGAAGGGGTTGAGGGGAGGGGGCTACATTGGAGGATCTTTCCATGGAGGAATTCGTCATGGGAGGAGAGAATTTCCGTAAAGGGGGGGGGGCAGGATTTTCTAATATCCAAAACAAAAAACAATGAAAAGATAAATATAAAAAGATTTTTCAACTGAAAGTAAGGAGCAACATTAAAACAAAATGAAGAGAAATTATTACGCATATGAGGGGTTCATCTCCTCCTAAATACCTGCTCTTTAGGCTAAGGTATTTTTAGTAATTTCAACTATTTCTTCTATGGCCCTTGTGATTCAGGGGTCATTCTTAAAGAACTGAGACAAAATTTAGGCTTTAGTTTAAAGAGCAAGGTATTAAAGAGGGGGCAAACCCCGCATATACCTAATAAAAATACACGAATATAGAAGTTCGTTACGAAAGTTAATTCAGAAGTTACGTATATTTTTATTAATAAAAACATTCGTAAGAAATTAAAAGTTTTAGTTGCCTTTTTAAGTGACATAAAGATTGAAAGGCAACTAAGCCTCTTCCCCCACTCCTTTTTTTCTCAAAATCGTCCAATCAAAACTAAGAAAAAGCCATTTAGCCAAAAAAAAAACTATCCAAATTTCGTTCTAAGTACTCATGTGCGGAGAGCCAAAATTAAAACATGCATTAATTCAAAAACGTTCATAAATTAAATAAGAAAAAAAGTTTATTTAATTGTAAGTAAGGAGCGACGTTAAAGCTCAAAACGAACAGAAGTTAGTCCGTATATGAAAGGGGCTGTTCCCTCCTCAACGCCCCGCTCTTCACGGTAAAGTTTCACTCTGTCAAAACTCTTTTTTTTTAAAACAATTAAAAAACTTAAGCGTAAAGAGCGAGGCGTTGAGGAGGGGACAACCCCTTTTATATACGGAGTAATTTCTGTTCCTTTTAAGTTTTAATGTCGCTCCTTACTTTCAGTTAGAAAAACTTGTTTTTTTTATATTTATTTATGAATTTGTAAAAAGCTTATTATTCTAATTAAAAGAATCTGTGCGTCAGGAGTCATTCTTAAATAACTGGAACAAAAAGTCAAACATTAGCGTAAAGAGTGAGGTGCTGAGAAGGGTGCAACTGCCTCATATGCACCGTAATAATTGCCTCATATGCACCGTAATAATTGCCTCATATGCACCGTAATACAATAATCATAATGGTTATTGGGAAGTGTACAGACGTTTTCAGGCTGACTTTTCCACGTTGATGAGGGGAGGGGGGTTACGTGGGAGGATCTTTCCATGGAGGAATTTAGCATCAGGGAAGAGGATTTCCATGAAAGGGCTGCAGGATTTCCTAGCATTATTTAAAAAGAACAATATTTCTATGAAGGGGGTTTGACTATTCGACAATACCTCGCTCTTTACGCTAAAGTATTTTTAGTAATTTCAACTATTTATTCTACGGCCTTTGTGATTCAGGGGTCATTCTTAAAGAATTAGAACGACAAAATTTAAGCTTTAGAGTAAAGAGCAAGGTATTGACGAAGGTGTTGATTCCCTGATTCGCATATACGTAATAAAAATATACAAATATAGACGTTCGTTACGTAATTTAGTTCGTAGGCTACGTATATTTATTACTAACAAGAACGTTCGTAAAAAAACAAAAAACTCTAGATGTCTTTTTAAGGAACCGAAAATTTGAGGGATACTAGGCCCCCTGCCCCACCCCTTTTTTCCTCAAAATCGTCTGATCAAAACTATGAGAAAGCCATTTCGCCAAAAAAAAAATAATATTCAAATTTCGTTTTAACTGCTCATGTGCGGTTAGCCACAATTAAAACATGCATTAACTAAAAAAAGTTCAGAAATTGAATAAAAAAAAGTTTTTTTTTTAACTGCAAGTAAGGAGTGACATTAAAACTTTAAACGAACAGAAATTATTCCGTATATGAAAGGGGTTGTCCCCTCCTCAACGCCTCGCTCTTTACGCAAAATTTTTCTATTATTTCAAAAAGTGGAGTTGTGAGAAAGAGTCAAACTTTAGCGTAAAGAGCGAGGCGTTGAGGAGGGGGACAACCCCTTTCATATACGGAATATTTTTTGTTCTTTTTAATTTTTAATGTCGCTCTTACTTGCTGTTAAATTTTTTTTTTATTTAATCATAACATAACAATCATAGTTAAGAAGCTGCTTAAGATTATATTAAATGCAAAGATTGGCCGTAAAATAAGACAAACAAATTATTGTCCATACCGGCCATTATTTAACGAAATTCTAACTTTAGCCTAAAGAGCTAGATACTGACGAGGGGAAGAAACTCCCTCATATACGTAATGCGAGGAGGCTCTCACCTCGTCGACGCCTTGCTCTTTACGTTGAAGATAGAATTTTGTTCCAATTCTTTAAGAATGTATCCTTAATCCTAAATGCCGTTTAGTTAGAATAAATAGCTCTTTTGAAATTACTAAAAACACTTTAGCACAAAGAACGAGGTATTGACGAAGGGGCGAACCCCTTCGTATACGTAATGGTTTCTGTTTGTTTTAAGGCTTACTGTTGCTCCTTACTTTCAGTTGAAGAAACTTGTTTTTTTAAATTTAATTTCTGATTGTTTTTTTTTAATTATGCTGGGGAATCCAAGGACCTTTAAAAATCTAGGAACGTTTAATTTTCATTCGAACGAACCCTCTCGTGATAGGATCACTGGGTCGATACGATCACAACTGGGGGAAAAAATAAATAAACACGCATCCGTGATCTTTCTTCTAGCGAAAAATACGAAATTCAACATTTTTACAGATAGGATCTTAAAACCTCTACAGTAGAGTTCTCTGATGTGCTCAATCTGATGGTGTGATTTTCATTAAGATTATATGACTTTTAGGGGGTGTTTCCTCTTTGTTTCTAAAATACGGCAAATTTTCTCAGGCTCCTAACTTTTAATGGGTGGGACTAAATTTGATGAAACTTATATATTTAAAATCAGAACTTATATATTTATATATTTAATTATATATTTATATATATATTTAACAATGTTTTTCATCAAAACTTCGTTTTTTAGAGTTTTGGTTACTATTGAGCCGTGTCGCCTCTTACATACAGTTCGTAACCACGATCTGTTTGAAAGTTGTCATTTTTGCAATAAGTGGAGAACTTCTATTCACTCAGCTATAGTTCCAAGGGAGCAGTAACCATAACCAACTCTTCATCCTATATTCATTTCCCAAATGAAAAGAGTCTAGAGCTTAAATCCATATTTCAAATGTTCGTCCAAACCACCTGGAGCACTTCTCAATAAAAGTTAAAAAAAAATTGGCGTAAAAACACCTTTTTGAGCCTTTAAGAAGTTTCCTATAAATGACTTTACTGGTGTGCTACTTCATGAAGTTTCCTTCAGGAAGTTTCCTAATTCATGGTGTGCTACTATTTAATAATCTATACCAATTCATTTATTGGACATAAGTCCCATAACAACCAGATATTTTTGATGGGCTCTAAAATTGTTTATAGCCAAATGTACCACGTATTAGTGTATTTTCTACGCTTTGAAGGTTATGTAAACAGTCTTTCAATAGTTTTTAGAATTTTTCTGTGTTTTTGAATTGACTTAAAGTAATATTTTACACCATGTGTGATTTTTATACAGCGTCGTTCTCTAAGTAATTTGTGGAAAAAAAAATCTGAAAATACCTATTAGTTCTATTAAAGTGCAAGCTGAACTTTAATGCTATGAGTGGAGGCTGCTGGACCCCCGCAGAAAGTTTAGCCTGCATATAAAGGGTTTCATTTCTATTTCTTCTTCTTTTTGTGGGGGAGAGTAGTGTGTGATCAATGTTAAAAACAATGTCTCTCCTATTCCTTGATTAAATAAAAAAAAAAAAATTTTTAGCTGAAAGTAAGGAGCGGCATTAAAACTTAAAACGAACAGAAATTACTCCGTATATGAAATGAGTTGTCCCCTCTGCAATCCCTCACTCTTTACGCTAAAGCTTTTAATTGTTTTAAAAAGTAGAATTGTGGCAAAGAGTCAAACTTTAGCGTAAAGAGCGATAGATTGCGGAGGGGACAACTCATTTCATATACGGAGTAATTTCTGTTCGTTTTAAGTTTTAATGTCGCTCCTTACTTTCAGCTAAAAAAATTATTTTTTATTTATTTAATTTCTGAACGTTTTTGAATTAATGCATGTTTCGTTTTGGCTCTCCGCACATAAATTATTAAAATGAAATTTGTATATTAATTCTTTTTTTTTGGCTAAATGGCTTTCTCATAGTTTTGATCAAACGATTTTGAGAAATAAGGTGTGGAGAAGGAGGCCTAGTTGCCCTCCAATTTTTCGGTTACTTAAAAAGGCAACTAGAACTTTTAATTTTTAACGAACATCTTTATTAGTAAAAAATATACGTAACTTAAGAATTAACTTACGTAACAAACTTTCATAACCTTATATTTTTATTATGTATACGAGGGGGTTTGTACCCTCGTTAATACCTCGCTCTTTACACTAAATCGTAAGTTTTGTCCCAATTCTTTAAGAATGACCCCTGAATCAGAAAGGCCGTAGAATAAATAGTTGAAATTACTAAAAATACTTTAGCATAAAGAGCAAGGTATTTATCTCCTCCTAAATACCTCGCTCTTTATGCTAAAGTATTTTTAGAACCCCTCATATGCGTAATAATCTCTGTTCGTTTTAAGTTTCAATGCTACTTCTTCCTTTCATTTGAAAAAACGTTTTCATGTTTATTTTTCATTGTTTTCTTATAGTAATGCTAGAGAATCCTGCGCCCTTGTCATTGAATTTTTCTTCCCCCATGACAGATTCCTCCAAGCAAAGATCCTCCAACATAGCCCCCTCTCCTCAGCCCCACCCCCAAGCAAAATAAAATCCCCCTGAAAACGTCTGTACACTTCCCAATAACCATTACTATATGTAAACACTGGTCAAAGTTTGTAACTTGCAGCCCCTCCCCCAGGGATTGTGGGGGAGTAAGTCATCCCCAAAGACATAGTTATTATGGTTTTCGACTAGGTTGAACAAAATGGCTATCTCAAAATTTTGATCCGTTGACTTTGGGAAAAAATGAGCGTGGGAGGGGGCCTAGGTGCCCTCCAATTTTTTTGGTCACTTAAAAAGGGCACAAGAACTTTTCATTTCCGTTAGAATGAGAATTCTTGCGACATTCTAGGACCACTTGGTCGATGCGATGACCCCTGGGAAAAAAAAAAAAAAAAAAAAAACCAATAAACACGCACCCGTGATTTGTCTTCTGGCAAAAAATACAAAATTCCACATTTTTGTAGATAGGAGCTTGAAACTTCTACAGTAGGGTTCTCTGATACGCTGAATCTGATGGTGTCATTTTCGTTAAGATCCTACGACTTTTAGGGGGTGTTTACCCCTGTTTTCCTGAATAAGGCAAATTTTCTCAGGCTCGTAACTTTTGATGGGTAAGACTAAACTTGATGAAACTTATATATTTAAAATCAGCATTAAAATGCGATTCTTTTGTTGTAGCTATTGATATCAAAACTCAATTTTTTAGAGTTTTGGTTACTATTGAGCCGGGTCGCTCCTTACTACAGTTGGTTACCACGAACTGTTTGATATAGTAAACAGGTATTCATGTAAACCCTATTTTCCCTTTTGTATGAACTGAATGGTTTTATACTACCTGTCATAAGTAATTGATATCATAATTATTTCTTAATTACTTATAATTAAGTAAGTATTTTAAGTTGCTGTCTTTCGATAACGAACTGACTTGACCGACTGGTCGGATATAATCCTCCCTGAAAAAATCAAGCACCTCCTCACGGAATTTTGAAGCATTTTTGACAAGGGAATTTTACGGTGAAGATTTGAGAGGTCGTAAAATATACAAATGTTTTATGAAATGAAAAAAAGAAAATATACCTAGTTTGCGTTAAAAGTGAATTTATATGACCAGACTTAGTTAAGTAGTCTTCACATTTTGATTAAAATTGCAATAAAGAAGAGAATAAGAAACAATTTCTATAGACTCGTGTCTTTCTAATTCGGTTTTCCCTCAGACAATCAAAAGAATCTCCTCGTGTCAAACCTAGTTTAGTTATTGTCAAATTTCTCCAAGCCCATGAGTCAAAGGATTTTCTAACTTTTTTAGTCTACAAACATAGATAAGGAGGCACTTTTCTTCAAATGATTTTCCTTTCTTTCTTCTCCTCCTCTTATACGACTAAATGTCGACGCATAAGTAAAAATGTACTAAGTTCAAAAGAGAGAAACAAAAATTGAAGTTAGAAGTCTTCTATGTAAGAGATCAACTGCGACACATATTGCCATTTGAATTGGTTGAAATTCAAAAGCAAGACCCTCAGAGGCCATTAATCATGTAACCGGGCTGATTGTATACGTTTAATGCATCTCACCAGAAAATACGGGGAATATAAAAAGTGTGTTTGTGATTCTGGACTGTTGGGTGATATATAAGGCTGGCTAATGAAAAGCGGTGTGACACAAACACCTTTCGTCTTGGTTGCTAGTTTAACGTTCCTCGCAAACAAGCCAATGAGGTTTTAAACAGGCAGAGTTATCTGTCTCTCTAGAATTACTGTCTAAATTATTGAACCTAAAGTATTAATTAATACAGTTTTGAAGAGACAGTTTTAAAGAGTTTTACATGTCTCTTTAGGGTTTATGCATCCTTGTGCTTGCACTGAAGGCTAGCTCATAATCAAAGGAAGCCCATCTCATGGGCTCTTGTGTCACTTGGGCAAAATGGCTTCACTGCCGGTCTTCGGCACGGCTACGCGGCATGCCTTTACACATTGATTCTCATTGTCGCTTGTCTTCTAATCGAGGCTGCTGTCCCAGTGAAGAAGCAGGTTGATTAAAATCATCCTTCAATTCTTGTATTTTCTTGTAACCTTTGGCATACTAGATTGTGTCTCACAATATTTCTTCCAGGATATCCATAAGGTTATGAGAGATTCAATAACTTAAAGGATGTATAAGGCGTTCTTCAACAGTTTCATAAGGATCTAAAATGTACATTTTGTTATATGAAGGTAGTTCAAAATCACCTTCAGGGGTTTGTGATAGATACGCCGCAAAATTGGTTTTGTGATAAACTTTTCCAGCTACTTTGGTACCCGAGCTAATTCCTTTGGAAATTGTGGAGGTAGTAATCCAATTCGACCAGGCGAACAGCAGCCTTCAAATGAACCACCTTTGTTTACTACTCTTTCATCGGAAAAGGAAAGGGCTCCCTAGTGAATAAATCCAACGTTGAAGGGTCTAGAGGATATGTAATTAGCACATGCTTTACAGTATATTAGTGGTTTTTACTGGGTTTTGTGCCAAAGTTTATTGGTGTCGAAGATTAGGGTGGCCTTGTTCATCTCACGTAAAATTCCTTTCTTCTTCATTTTATTTTTAACTCGTATAGCTTCTTGGTGTCCTTGTCTTGTAACAGCCTGTGTTCTTCACTTTCATTTCTGTCATGTTCTGGTATTCGCTTTTGTGTGTCTGCTAACCACATAATTTTTCGTTCTTCACTTTCATTTTTTACACGTTCCGATTCTTACTGTCGCTTGTAATTCTCACTTCCGCCTATCTTTTAACCGTATATTTCTTTGTTCTCACTGTCCCTTATCTTCTAACCACATCTTTCTCTATTCTTCACTTTCATTTTTTATTTCCTCTGATAATCGTTGTCGCAAGTCTTGTAAAGACATTTTTCTTTGTATTTTGTCACTTTTTTATTTTGTCACTTATATTATAACTGCATGTTTCTTTGTTCTTCACTTTTATTTTGACTCGTTGCGATTTTGTTTTCACAATTTACCTATCCTAACCGCATGTTTCTTTGCCTATCATTTTCATTTCTCATTACTTCAGGCATTTTTTTGATGGCCTTTACCTTTGCTTCTCGGATTAAACTTATCACATTTGATGGTCTATGTGTTTCTCATTTTCACTCATTGTGAATTTACATTTTCAGGTCATTTTCTGGATCTTGTCTCATTTGATAGCCTAATTTGTTCATTTTAAGCAATTGTTGTTTTTGTCCTCTATGTATTATGAAACTATATATATATATATATATATATATATATATATATATATATATATATATATATATATATTATATATATATATATATATATATATATATATATATTCTGGCACCAAGGTGATATACATCACACTTTTGAAGTAAAATCAGAATGGAAATTTTATCAAACGCCTTAGAAAAATCTGTATAAATACAATCAAACATGAGACCTTCATCTGACATCCTATGGAAGTCAGTAATTACTTCCAAAAGCTGTGTATTACACAAGCGCTTTTTACGGAAACCGTGTTGAGATGGATGCCAAAGAAGATTTGATTTGAAATAATTTTGTATTCTCTTGACAATTAGTTTTTCCATAATTCTGGAAAAAAGCCTAACCTAGCCACTCTACACCTTCTTCTATCAGCTTTCTTATTTTCAATATTTTATTGAAATGCAGTCAATAATATGAACAACAAAAAATTTACCAATCTGTGTAGTGTTATGGCACTTGGTATTAACCAAGTGACATATAGCAGTCGCCAATTCTGTCGGTCTGTCGGTCTGTCTGTCGGTCTGTCTGTCGGTCTGTCTGTCGGTCTGTCTGTCGGTCCCGGTTTTGCTACTTTAGGCACTTCCAGGTAAGCTAGGACGATGAAATTTGGCAAGCGTATCAGGGACCGGACCAGATTAAATTAGAAATAGTCGTTTTCCCGATTTGACCATCTGGGGGGGAGTGGGGGCCCGGTTAATTCGCAAAAAATAGAAAAAATGAAGTATTTTTAACTTATCAGCGGGTATTTGGATCTTAATGAAATTTGATGTTTGGAATGATATTGTGTCTTAGAGCTCTTATTTTTAATCCCGACCGGATCTGATGACATTGGGGGGAGTTGGAGGGGGAAAACCTAAAGTCCCGGTTTTGCTACTTTAGGCACTTCCAGGTAAGCTAGGACGATGAAATTTGGCAAGCGTATCAGGGACCGGACCAGATTAAATTAGAAATAGTCGTTTTCCCGATTTGACCATCTGGGGGGGGGAGAAGGGGCCGGTTAATTCGGAAAAATAGAAAAAATGAAGTATTTTTAACTTATGAGCGGGTGATTGGATCTTAATGAAATTTGATGTTTGGAATGATATTGTGTCTCAGAGCTCTTATTTTAAATCCCGACTGGGTCTGATGACATTGGGGGGAGTTGGAGGGGGGAAACCTAAAATCTTGGAAAACACTTAGAGTAGAGGGATCGGGATGAAACTTGATGGGAAAAATAAGCGCAAGTCCCAGATACATGATTGACATAATCGGAACTTATTTGCTCTCTTTGGGGTAGTTGGGAGGGGGGGAGTAAGTCTTAAAAATTAGAAAAATGAGGTATTTTCAACTTACGAACGGGTGATCGGATCTCAATGAAATTTGATGTTTAGAAGGATATCGTGTCTTAGAGCTCTTATTTTAAATCCCGACCGGATCTGGTGATGGGGGCGGGGAGTTGGGAGGGGGAAACCTAAAACTTGGAAAACACTTAGAGTGGAGGGATCGGGATGAAACATGGTGGGAAAAATAAACACAAGTCCTAGATAGATGATTGACATAAACGGAACGGATCCGCTCTCTTTTGGGTAGTTGGGGGGGGGGGGTTAATTCTGAAAAATTAGAAAAAATGAGGTATTTTTAACTTACGAATGGGTGATTGGATCTCCATGAAATTTGATTTTTAGAAGGATATCGTGGCTCAAAGCTCTTATTTTAAATCCTGACCGGATCTGGTGACATTGGGGGAAGTTTGGGGTGGGGAGACCTAAAATGATGGGAAACCCTTAGATTGGAAGGATTGGGATGAAACTTGGTTGGAAAAATAAGCAAAAGTCTTGCATACGTAATTTACATAATTGGAACGGATCCGCTCAATTGCGGGGGGGGGGGGGTAATTCTGAAAAATAAGAAAAATAACGTATTTTTAACTTACGAAGGAGTGATCGGATCTTCATGAAACTTCATATTTAGAAGGACCTCGTAACTCTGATATCTTATTTTAAATCTCAACCGGATCAAACGTAATTGGGGGGGGGACAGTTGGGGGGACCGGAAATCTTAGAAAATACTTAAAGCGGTGAGATCAGGATGAAACTGGATGGGAAGAATAGAAACCTGTCTAAGATACGTGACTGACATAACTGGACCGGATCTGCTCTCTTTGGTGGAATTGGGAGGGGGGAGGTAATTTTGAAAATTGAGGTATTTGTAACTTACGAAAGGGTGACCAGATCTTAATGAAATTTGATATTTAGAAGGATCTTGTGCTATAAAGTTTAACTTTAGGTTCTGACCTTCTCACAAGTGCCAAATGAGCTCTTGGCTCTTCCGACCTCGTCCAAATGAGCTCTTGGCTCTTCCGACCTCGTACCATATGAGCTCTCGGCTCTTCCGACCTCGTCACAAGTGCCATATGAGCTCTTAGCTCTTGTTAAACTTGCATGTAGGTCCATAAAGATGTGTCTGTTTAGTTTTGTAGTTTTAAATTCTATTAATTAAGAAGCCTGCTCTGCACTATATTTATCATATGTTCATAAAAATGGTGTGCAAATGTAGGCCTATGTATTGCAGAACTTTACTTTAGCAAATACATGGCCAGACACACAGTTGTTGACACAGAAGCTAAACTTGCATATGAAAGCCACTTTAAAAGCTTATAAATCAGAATTTAATAAAGTTATATTACCTGAAACATTTTCTTTGGTAATTGTATAGTTTCATCACAAGCTGTCTAAACTGGAAACTATGCTGCAAAGCAGCATAGTTTCTTAACTAATTCATCTATTTAGATGTTCATGTATTGCAGTAGAGAATTAATTATCTACCTAGTTAGATACTTATCCTATCTACAATTTGCAAAGATAATTATCTGCATTGTTGAATAATATGAAGAAGGCTAAGACAAAGTATTATCCATCTAGTTAGATTTTCATGCTGTACATAAGGAATATAATTGTCTAGCTAGTTAGTTATTATCACCAAACTACATAGAGAATTTACTTATCTGCCTAGTTGGATATTATAAGAAAAGCTAGGATAAAGTATTATCTACCTAGTTACTTGTACTACTAAACGTAAAAAACGTTCGAGAGGACATAGGAAAAATAATAGAAAAAATGAATTAGATTTACATATGCTTTCTATAGATCTATGCCAGCTACTTGAATCTAGGGGTATGATTTCTGTAATAAAATGTCTAAATAATTTATCCAAGAGGAATTTAATCAAACTTTTCTGGATTGTTAAGAATAATACAGCTCTTGAATATAATTTTAAAGTTATATGCGATACAATTTGCATTCTAACTAAAACGAAATTTATTTCAAAAAAGAAAAAGTTTGATAAGATTGGTAATAAGGATAACAGATTATATTTACCTATTAATTTTACTTGTAAGCAGATTGAAGATATTAATTTACCGGAAATTTTAAATCAGCGGGATGTGAAACAGGCCCTTCCTAGTTATTTGAATTATAATGATAGTCCAGTTTTAACTTATAAATTTTCAAAAAATATTGGGCAAATTATTTTTAATTATAATTTAATACTTAAAAGATTAGATAGTGACATAAATTGGAAACCGGTTTGTAACTGTAAGCAACTTGGCCCATTTGTAAATCCCACCTACAAACATGTTATAACAGAGGACTTGTCAATAATTAAGCAAGATGATCTTCAAATTATAATCAATAAAGGGGCTAATTTCCGTCTTTCTCATCATCTGAAACCACCGAGAGTTCTTGATGGCTTGGAAAATGATTTTGATTTATTTATTGATAAGTGGTGTAAGAAAGAGAATAAAAATAAGAGAGTTTTCAAAGTTGGAAGAATTTAATTATTAGTAGAATACGAAAAAAATATATTCTAACTTAAAAAATAGTAACACTAAATCATTATTTTATAATGCCAAGATTAAACAAGCAATTGCTAATCTACAGAATGAATTTGTAATTGTGCCGGTGGATAAAGCTAATAATAATTTTGCCATAATTTGTCAGAAGCTGTATTGTGATATCTTAAAAAGGGAGCTATGCACAACTAATGTTTACGAAAAGGTAAATTTAGAGGATGAGAATTTAATTGAAAAGACTGAAGAAATACTTTTAACAAATTTTAATATTAAATAAATGACAATGAAAAAAGTTCCCTTTCCTATATTGGACTGTAAAATTTCATAAGAATCCACCTAAACCACGGTTTATTGCTGGAGCAGCTAAATGTCCAACCCACATTACTGCTACTGACCTCTCTTTAATTTTAAAGGAAAATATAAATAAACTTAAAACCTATTATTCTGGTATTAAAAATTTTCGAATTTTAATCCATATTGGTGTGTTAATAATTCACTGCAGGTGATAGATTCTTTAACAATGGTTTCAGCTAAAAGAATTGAGTCTTTCGATTTTGCGAAAATGTATACTAATTTATCACTGTAGTGTTAGATAATTTAAAAATGGTTATCAAGAAATCTTTCCTCTTATCTAGTAAAAGGTTCTTAAAAATAGACACTTATAATAAAAAAGCTATATGGACAAATTGCTTTAAGACTACAGTTAGCTTGAGATGTTACAGCTTAGATATGATTTTTGAGTTATTAGAATTTGTTTTATACAATACTTATATAAGATTTGGTGGTGATTTGTACAAGCAAATCGTGGGAATTCCCATGCGGGGGGGGGGATGCCAGCCCATTTATAGCTGACTTGTTTTTAAGTCAAATAGAATATAAATATATGATGGATAAGAATAATCCAAGTAATTTAAAACCATGTTTTGTCAAATAATACAAGAAATTTAGATGATATTTTGGTCTTAAATTGTAAGGATTTCATTGATATTTCTAAAAATATATATCCATCAGAGCTTACTCTTGAACCTAGTCATGGCGCTGGTCTTGAAGATCATTTCTTAGATTTGAATATTAACATTTCTGATAATAATAAATTAAGTTTTAAAATGTATAATAAAACGGATGATTTTGATTTTGAATTGATTAGTTTCCCATTCCCTGAAAGTAATATACACTCAAATATCACATATTCGGTGTTTTTTTCACAGTTACTTCCTTATGCACGGATTTGTAGTAATTATATTGATTTTAAAAATAGATGTAAAACCTTAGGCCAAAAATTGATATTATGAGGTTTTTCTGCAAATAAATTAACTTGGCAATTTAAAAAATTTAGTTTTCATTATAACGAACTTTTAAAAAAATACCAAAAAAATTATCTGGAAATACTTAGGGAAATTTTCGGCTAATTTCGGAGGTTCGCGAAAAGTTGATGCAGCGCCATCTATTTTGAATTGTGTTTCTAATAGAGCGGATTTTTCAAAAATAGTCACATGGTAATGATGAATTCTATAATTGTTTAGTTCATTCAGGTTTTTTGCAAAGAGTTAATATTTGTGATTTGGTAAAATTTATCACATTTAGTTTACCTATTGTTGCTAAAAAGAGGAGAAGCTTGTTTTGGTGTTACTTGGTTGTTCTACATTTGCTGGGTTTTTTTTTCATAGGCATGTATTTTTAGGGTGGTACCTGACACGGGGATGCCATGGATATTCTGTGGTAGGCACAACACTTGACTGGGTAGAGAATTTAAAGTGCCGAAACCCTATAGGCAAGTGTATTCTCCTGATGAGCCCTTGTGTTGGGTTATTGCCTCTGAATTATTTGTCTTTACTGTTTTTATTGTTTGGTAAATGACGACTTATACTTATTGACGACATGACTGCCTGTCCATGGATCATTCTTTATGGTTGATTGTGTATGGCTATGCTGTTTGACCTATGTGGTTGTATGGATGAGTAGGGTTAAGGCCTCATTTAAGTGCTGGTCTATATTAATCACTAATTTAGGAAAACAATTTTCCCTTTCTCCTTGTATCTCATTTCTTTTTTTTTTTTTTAATGTGTTTGTTCTTTTGCATTGATGATTTCTCTTTTCGTTATATATATATATATATATATATATATATATATATATATATATATATATATATATATATATATATATATATATATATATATATATATATATATATATATATATATATATAACTTGGCAGGCAGTCTACTATATATAGATTCTTATTGTCGCTTGTCATCTAACCGCAGAAAATTTGAGCCTTTTCTTTATGTCATGACATTACCACAGATTTAATACATTGTGTACGGCTATGCTGTTTGACCTATGTGGTTGTATGGATGAGTAAGGTTAAGGCCTCATTCAAGTGCTGGTCTATATTAATCACTAATTTAGGAAAACAGTTTTCCCTTTCTCCTTGTATCTCATTTCTTTTTTTTTCTTTTTTTTAATGTGTTTGTTCTGTTCCATTGATGATTTCTCTTTTCGTTATATATATATATATATATATATATATATATATATATATATATATATATATATATATATATATATATATATATATATATATATATATATAACTTGGCAGGCAGTCTACTATATATAGATTCTTATTGTCGCTTGTCATCTAACCGCAGAAAATTTGAGCCTTTTCTTTATGTCATGACATTACCACAGATTTAATACAGCTACCCTGTGAAAAATACAAATTCCTTTTTAAAGTCGTGCCCTATTTAAATTGTTTTTGTGGCCAGTCATGGCTGTTCCTTGGTTTCGAACTGTAGATTTTATTGCCCGTTTTGTTCATCTTTACCCTAGAAAGTTTTTTCCACGCCTTTTGCTTTAGTAGTTTTGATTCATAACTCATCTCATTTAATTTCTTAAGACATCATGGATAACAAATATGTCTTTTTCAATTTTTAAACACAGATAAGAATTCAAAAATTCGTTTACAGTTCAGTGTGATTCTCAATGTCGTTTGTTCCATTTCTGTTGCCGTGTTCCTGGTATTGGTTTTTTCTGTGTTGTTTCCAAGTTTAGGTTGGGTATGCTTAGGTATGTTAATACATTTGTTTCGAATAATTTACACAAATTCTATGGAAGCCTTAGACTGTTTGTCTCATCTTGTCTTGTGTCCAATCTATGTCCAATCTTGTTTTGTAATTCGATAACATGTGAAAAAGCGAATAGGGTATAATATCTGGGCACAGCTTTTGAAGATTTTGATTCTCCTCAGAAGGAGCTTTCACCCTAATAGAGCCCCCTCCCTCGAAAAAAGACTTGAGAACACAGAAAGCATGGGCAGGCTAAATAGTTACCAGGACGTTTTTGTTTCATAACAGATTCAAAAATAATTTATTGTACATTTGGTATCGGGAAAAAGTATTTTTCATCGATTAAGGAACACAAGGTGTTTTAGGCCAAGGGATCTCAAAGTTTGAGGTAGAGGGCAAGGGCATTAGAAGTCGGGCCCAAGGACCGACTGAGCAAGTTTTTGCTTTTGATTGGCTTGAAATTTCTATCTGCAAGCTCGTAGGACCAGAGGACTATTCGGGACTTTTGTTGACTAGATTTTAGGTCGGAGACACGGATCAACCCAAACGGAACCCTAAAAAAGGGTCACACAAATTTTTCTGATTCACTTAGCGTTCGTATCGTCATGTTCTTGGGCTGTTAGGAAACACATTTTTGCGCCAAGGGACCACAAATCTTAATAAAAGGGCAAAGACTCCTGAAGGCCCAAAAACAAACTAAACAAGTCTTTGCTTCTTATTGATTTGAAGTTTGTCCCTACGGGGTCTTGGGACAAGAGAATACTAGTAAACACCAAATTTTAGGACATGGACACGAACCAAGCTAAATAGAACCCTAAGCCCTACCAACTTCTTCTAACTCGCTTAGTTCTTGTTTTGTCAATTTCTATGGCCAAGAGGACCCCTAAACAAAAAAATGACGAAAAAGAGTAGCTCCTCTGTGAAGAATTTTGAACTCAGAAAGAGATACATATTGTTTTGTTTTATTTTACTTAGTTGCTTCTGGTTTGATTTACTTAAAAGCATAATTTAATTACAGTTTCCCGTAAAATTTTGAAGGACCAGTATATCTCTGATCTCGAAATTGAAGAGGATTCTAGAGAGTATAAGGAACACGATTTGGATCCCTTTCCTCTTGGTCCTGTTGATAATGGACTATCTGTCCAACGCGTGAGTTCTGACGCAACAGAATCTTCTGAAATTGGAGGAATAACAAATTACAGAGAACCGTTGGGTAAGTTTTTTAACCTTGTTATTTCCATGTTTAATACACTGTAAGAAGCCTGATACGTGGATATGTTTGACCCTATATTTGTATTACACCTGGTCTTTAATTTTCAATATATTGTTGTCCTGTGTTCTCCAAGTTTTCCAAGCAAGTTTATTTTTAGACAAAAAAAAAAAACAATAAACCCATTGAGAAGGGATGTCATGCATCTGTTTTTGTTCAATTTTTTGCACAGATCCAGGATCAAAGCATTGGTGTGTATTTTTTATTTATTAGTAATGAAATCAACATCTTGAATTCCACATATTATTATAACATATTTTGGTTAACATATTCATCATCAGCACCATCAGTTTAATTATAACCCATCACAAAAAAACTTGGCAGAAAGCCCAGAAAAAGACAGAGTAAAAATCAAGAAAAGAAAAAAAACAAAAAAGAGACAACAGAAATTAAAACATACTTTGATAACTAAAAACAAGGCACCACCAGAAATGACAAAAGACGGGAAGACTTCTGGCATTTGGTAGAGAAATCAAAAACACGCTTCTCAACAACCCTAGCTGGGTATACCAATGGATACTTATTTTGCAGAAAAGAATTAATTGTCCAAGTTTGAAGTTCCATTAAATACTTTGCAAATTTAAAGTAAAGGAGATGAACCTGCTTTCTCTTTGCCACAATTAAGGGAATACCAAAGAGGAGCAAGGGCAAGTAACTGAGGAACTGTTAGGCAATTATATAACTAACTGAGAATGGTGAACTCTGCTTAGATACGAAAAGTTTGAAGCCAGGGAGGCATGCGCAAATAATTTGTTAAATCACGCTGCTTTTACATTTACGAAAAATTAAGCAAAGAGAAAACGGGTTTTCATTTCGACAAAGCAGTGAACAAAAATAAAATGTAAAACCAAAACTACACTTTAACTAAAAAATAAAAATATTCCGATTATTTCAGGCCCACCATCAGTGCTGTGTTATAGTAAATTAAGTTATTACCATCAGTCCTGGGAGTTTTGTTTATAATATTCCCATTTATACACCGACTGTTGCAGAGGAAAGGAACCCATGGTTTCATTATAAACATTAGCTTTGGTTTTGTCTTAAGTTATTACCATCAGTGCTGGGAGTTCTGTTTATAATGTGATTTCTTCTTATTTATTTGTTGTTGTTCTTTTCGTGTGTTTAGTTGTCGTGTTTTTTTTGTGTTATGTTTTAAAAAAATCTTCTTTTTTTTCGTTTGTAATTTTTTTTTCCGTTGAGAAAGGCTCCCGGACGTGGGGCTGAAATGTTCGGAATATTTTAATTTTTTTAGTTAAAGTGTAGTTTTGTTTTTATATTTGTGTTGCGAGAGCAACACTTTGTTTTTGTCCCATTTTTTTCCTATGCCGCCGATCTCAGATTATTCCTGGAAACTGGTAAGGGTGTAACCTGTGCGGTTTTTACGGAAAGTATGGACCTCAGGCCGGATTGATGAATATGACATTAAATTTTGGAAAGCTCCGCAGAACTCTTGCCTGGGGCCAAAAAGGATGGTTTTTGCTTGTCCACGAGCCAGAGCCTATTGTGTGCGAGGGAGCTATATAGCCTATGTTAGAGAGGAGTATCTGAAGTCGTGCAGCCAAGCTTTCGTTTCATCAAACCATGTTTCTGCTTTCGAGTTGAAAGCTCCGTTCTAGCAGGCAAGCAGGCAGGCACCACTTTCAAATTGAAGATGGACTAAAATCTATAAGTGTTAAATATATGCAGCAGTTACCCGGCCCCACAGCCAATATATCTTCTTTGGAAGATAAATAGAAAAATTTACAGAAGCAAAAATGTGGTATTTTCCCACCGGTCCGAAAGTGCTGCCATCTATTGTTCTACCCATTTCTGTTCGTGATTTCAGCTGAGTTTATCATTCGGTTTTTTGGACTTGGGATTGCGGTAGAGAAATGGTATCAAATGTGCCTAATAAACTTTAAAAGTTCTCTCATTGCTAAGGATATTGGAGCTTATCCTTTGCTCCTTTCTAAGTGGTGACGTTAGAAAGTTGACCTACAGCAAAAAAAATTAACTTTTGAACAAGACAGAAAGATTTTTTTTTCGACGGCAATCGATAGCTCTTGATGAGCTGATCAAAGTATATGACATTTATTTTTATGGCACTTGGCATTAACCAAGTGACATATAGCAGTCGCAAATTCTGTCGGTCTGTCGGTCTGTCTGTCGGTCCTGGTTTTTCTACTTTAGGCACTTCCAGGTAAGCTAGGACGATGAAATTTGGCAGGCGTATCAGGGACCAGACCAGATAATGTTAGAAATAGTCATTTTCTTGATTTGACCATCTGGGGGGAGTGGGAGGCCCATTGATTCGGAAAAAATAGAAAAAATGAAGTATTTTTAACTAACGAACGGTTAATCAGATCTTAATGAAATTTGATGTTTGGAAGGATATCGTGTCTCAGAGCTCAGATCGTAACTCAAAGCTCTTATTTTAAATACCGATCAGATCTGGTGACATTGGGCGGAGTTTGGGGTGGGAAAACCTAAAATCATGGAAAACGCCTAGATTGGAGGGATCGGAATGAAATATGGTGGGAAAAATAAGCAGAGGTCTTAGATACGTAATTTACATAATTGGAGCGGACCCGCTCTATTGGAGGGGGGTAATTCTGAAAAATTAAAAAAAAGTGACGTATTTTTAACTTACGAAGGAGTGATCGGACCTTCATGAAACTTCGTATTTAGAAGGACCTCGTAACTCAGATTTCTTATTTTAAATCTAAACCGGACCCAGCGTCAATGGGGGGGGGGAATCTTACAAAATACTTAAAGCGGAGACATCAGGATGAAACTGGATGGGAAGAATAAAAACGTGTCTAAGATACATGACTGACATAACCGGACCGGATCTGCTCTCTTTGGTGGAGTTGGGCGGGGGGTAATTTGGAAAAATGAGGTATTTATCAAACAGTTCATGGTAACGAACTGTAGTAAGGAGCGACCCGGCTCAATAGTAAACGAAACTCTAAAAAATGGAATTTCGATGCTAAGAGATATATCAAAAGAATCGGATTTTTATGCTAATTTTAAATATATAAGTTTCATCAAATTTAGTCTTTGTCATCAAAAGTTACGAGCCTGAGAAAATTTGCCTTATTTTTTAAAATAGGGGGTAACATCCCCTAAAAGTCATAGGATCTTAACGAAAATCACACCATCACATTCAGCGTACCAGGGAACTCCATAGAAAAATTTCAAGGTCCAATCTACAAAAATGTGGGGTTTCGTATTTTTGCCAGAAGACAAATCACGGGTGCGTGTTTATTTGTTTGTTTTTTTTCCCAGGGGTCATCGTATCGACCAAGTGGTCCTAGAGTGTTGCAAGAGGGCTCATTCAAACGAAAATGAAAAGTTCTAGTGCCCTTTATAAGTGGCCAAAAAAATTGGACGGCACCTAGGCCCCCTCCCACGCTCATTTTTTTCACAAAGTCAACGGATCAAAATTTTGAGATAGCCATTTTGTTACGCATAGTTGAAAACCTAAATAACTATGTCTTTGGGGTTGACTTACCCCCCACAGACCCTGGGGGAGGGGGCTGCAAGTTACAAACTTTGACCAATGTTTACATACAGTAATGGTTACTGGGAAGTGTACCGACGTTATCAGGGGGATTTTTTTGGTTTGGGTGTGGGGTTCAGGGGAGGGGGCTATATTGGAGGATCTTTCCTTGGAAGAATATTTCATGGGGGAAGAGAAATTCAATGAAAAGGGCGCAGGATTTTCTAGCATTACTATTAAAAAAAAAACACTGAAAAAATAAACATGGAAAAGTTTTTTCAATTGAAAGTAAGGAGAAGCATGAAAACTTAAAACGAACAGAGATTATTACGCATTTGAGGGGTTCCAAAAATACTTTAGCATAAAGAGCGAGGTATTTAGGAGGAGATAAATACTTTGCTCTTTATGCTAAAAATTTTTTAAGTAATTTCAACTATTTATTCTACGGCCTTTCTGATTCAGGGGTTATTCTTAAAGAATTGGGACTAAACAAGATTTAGTGCGAAGAGCGAGGTATTAACGAAGGGACCAACCCCCTCATATATATAATCAAAAATATAAGAATATAAAAGTTTGTTACGTAAGTTAATTCTTAAGTTACGTATATTTTTTACTAATAAATACGTTCGTTAAAAATTAAAAGATCTAGTTGCCTTTTTAAGTAACCGAAAAATTGGAGGGTAACTAGGCCTCCTTCGCCACCCCTTATTTCTCAAAATCGTCTGATCAAAACTAAGAGAAAGCCATTTAGCCAAAAAAGAATTAATATGCAAATTTCATTTTAATAATTTATGTACGGAAAGCCAAAATCAGACATGAATTAATTCAAAAACTTTCAGAAATTAAATAAAAAAAACATTTTTTTTGAAATGAAAGTAAGGAGCGACATTAAAACTTAAAACGAACAGAAATTGCTCCGTATATGAAAGGGGCTTTTCCTCCTCGACACCCCGCTCCTTGCGCTAAAGTTTGATTCTTTCTCGCAACTCTACTTTTTAAAACAATAAAAAACTTTAGCGTAAAGAGCGGGGTGTCGAGGAGGAAAAGCCCCTTTCATATACGGAGTAATTTCTGTTCGTTTTAAGTTTTAATGTCGCTCCTTACTTTCATTTCAAAAAACTTGTTTTTTTTTATTTAATTACTTACGAAAGGGTGACCAGGTCTTAATGAAATTTGATATTTAGAAGGATCTTGTGCTTTAAAGCTCTAATTTTAAATTCCGACCAGATCCTGTGACATTGGTGGGAGTTGGAGGAGGAAATCGGAATTCTTGGAAAACGTGAAAATTGGGGTATTTTTATCTTACGAATAGGTGATAGGATCTTAATGAAATTTGATATTTAGAAGGAATTCATGTCTCAGAGCTCTTATTTCAAATCCCGACCAGATCTTTTGACATTGGGGGGAGTTGGAGGGGGAAATCTTGGAAAACACTTGGAGTGGAGGAATCGGGATGAAGCTTGGTGGATAGAATAAGCAAATGTCCTTGATACGTGATTAAAGTAACCGTACCGGATTCGCTCTCTTTGGGGGAGTTGGGGGGAGGGGTTCAGTGATTTGGCGAGTTTGGTGCTTCTGGACGTGCTAGGACGATGAAAATTGGTAGGTGTGTCAGGGAGCTGCACAAATTGACTTGATAAAGTCGTTATCCCAGATTCGACCATCTGGGGGGCTAAAGGGAGAGGAAAAATTAGAAAAAATTAGGTATTTATAACTTACGAGTGGGTGATCGGATCTTAATGAATTTTGATATTTAGAAGGACATCGTGACTCAGAGCTCTTATTTTAAATCCTGACCGTCCTTAAGCCTCTGATTTTCCTTTTAAATCAATCTATTAATTCTTAGAATTTTGTTAGAGCTCATACCATATGAGCTTTTGGCTCTTAGCTCTTCTTGCCTCGTCACAAGTGCCATATGAGCTCTTAGCTCTTGTTTGGTACAAAAATTCCTTCATGAGGTATACCAGTTTGAAAGTTTCAAGGGGTTGACAACTTCAGTAGTAACGTACACACTGAAACGAAATCTAGGCCGATACAAATTGTGAAATATATAGAGGACTTGTAAGCAACAGTCGGCTGTTAGGTAATAATCACCTTCGGCAATGAGGGGTTAGCAACTTTTGCTAGTTGGTGCATCTATTATTTGTTTCCAGTGATGAGAATTAAATTATTTTAGTCAGCGATGAGGGGTTTGCAACTATGCTAGTTGTCGTAACCATTTATTTGTTTCCGGTGAACTTGATGCCTATCACGAGAAAGGGACTTACAAGTAAGAATCGGTTCACTTTGGGTGAAAAACGGCTGTTAGCTCATAATCATCTTCGGCAATAAGGCGTTTGCCACTTTTGCTAGTTTGTGTACCGTTTATTTGTTTCCGGTGTATTTGATGGTTAAACCAATTTGGTTCCAGTGGTAAGACATGTAGGGGACTTGTAATTAATAATCGGCTGTTGGGCTACAATCATCTTCAGCGATGAGGGGTTTGCAACTTTTGCTAGCTGGTGTACCCATTTATTTGTTTCCGGTGAACTTGATGTCTATCACAGGAGAGGGACTTGTAAGTAAGAATCGGTTCACTTTGGGCGAGAAATTTGTGCAAATTGGTGCACATTGTATTCGATCTCTTTAAATCTGACAGAGTTAATTGTTTACGCAACGGGTACAAACGATAAATTAAAACAATGAGGTAGTTTCGTGGTAATTAGTGTCACCTATGGTATTTTAATCCTGAAAAGTTATGGATAGCTTTATAATACCAACTGGATTGTATAAGATATTGTTCCCAGTTTTCATCCATCACGATGTTCACGATTGAAAAGGATAAAGTTCAACTGGCTGCAAAGTCAATCTAGTCCCTTTTTTCGATATTATTTTGTAGTTGTTATTTTTTAAACGCTGAGGAATAGCCTTTGGTCATGTGATAACTGATTGCGTTCTTGTTTGAACATACCGTTTTGAAAATTTCGATTGGCTGACAACTTCATCATTTAACCAATAGTGAAGAAACAAGCCCAAACAAGAATGTAAAACAATGAGATAGTTTCGTAATAATTAAAAGAATTGCATTTGTAGTATTTTGATCCTGAAAAATTAGGAATAACTTTGTAATACCAACTAGATTATATAAGATATTGTTCCGAGTTTTCATCCGTCACGATGTCTACGATTGAAAAGGATAAAGTTCAACTGGCTGCAAAGTCAATTTAGTCCCTTCTTTCGATACTATTTTGTAGTTGTTTTTTCAACGCTGAAGAATAGCCTTTGATCATGTGATTACTGATCGATAGCGAAGAAACAAAACCAAACTGTTGCTCTCGCAACACTTTAGTCGGTGAAGCCGGACAAAGGTTGCCGCAACACCACTTTGCCCGCGCAACGTAGGTCTAGTTTATTTTTTGTTCACTGCTTTTTTGAAATTAAAACCTGTTTTCTCTTTGCTTAATTTTTCGTGTGTGGGAGGCATACGCAGCCCGGATTTTGCTGGCATAATTTTTAATTGCCAGGTTTTCAGTTTCTTTCAGGTTTGTTCCAATAGGCAGGCCCAGGTAAGTAAGGCTGCTAGCAAAAGGAACCTTAAGGCCGGATCGACTTACTGAATTTCTGTTCTCTTTATAGTTGAATGGTAGAACAACTGTTTTAACAGTATTAAAGATCAAACCAATTTTTTTTAGGTAGGTAGGTATGCGTTTATTTCATCCAAAAAGAACTACTAAAATTGGACTTACAATCAACAATATGCTGCTCAATTTAGGGACCTGAAATGTCCCTGTTCAAAAAAAAGAACAGACGAAACAAACGAAACACTATGCAATCCCTAAACAGCCATCTCTCATCTTAAAAAAAGGATAAATTTTTAACCCATATGATTTACAATTTATTCAAAAAATAATTTTTTATTCTTCCTCTAAATAACATAAGCTTTTAAGACCACCTACCACTCTCGTGAATTAAGTTCCAAATATCAACACTTACATGTTTAATTATTAACCTTACATGAATAATTATTAACAAAATAATTTAATTATTTAATTATTAGCACAGATCGCGTTATATGCCTGATTTCACTAGTCAACTGTTCAGAGTTCTTAGTAGAATAATCGTGATAATTTGAATTACATCGATAAAAACTTCTAAAATACGGAGGAGACAATCCATTTAAAACCTGGTATACAAAAATTAAAATCTGCTGAGACTTAATAAAATCAGTATTCGAAATATCTAAATCTCTAAGACAATCTCTAGTATTACCACACGCAAGGTACTCACCTAAACTGCTAATTGCCTTATTTATATCTGGACCCTTTTCACATGACTAGAAAAATTGCTTGCATAAATGAACAACCATTCACTAAATAACGAAGAACATTTGAATAATAAATTGCTTTCAGAACATGTAGAGGAAAAAATTTATGAAATTTTCTTAGAATACCAACTCCGCGAGCCAATTTTGAAGATTAAAATTTGTAATGATGAATTCAACTAAAATTTACATCAAAATAAAATCCTAGATATCTACATCGAAAAACGTGAATAATGAAAACACCCTGTAAAAGGATTTTATGATAATTATTTACAACTTTAGCAATGCGACTAAAAATCATATGATTTTTTTCTCGATATTCACTGCTTTGTGACCTGACTGTGCTTTGTGAACTGAGATAAAGTGAAACTGAACTGAGATAAATTCTCCAGAGTTAAATTAGTTATCTCTGTAAGATCCTCAACATATTACGCAATCACTGTAAGTACTGTGTCGTCTGCGAATAATGTAACTACGGCATCAGGAAGGTAAAAACGCATTGTATTCACGTATATCGGAAACAGTAATGGTCCCAATACCGGACCTTGGGGCACTCCCCAATTCATATTGATGGCCTTCCCTACCACATCATCTGTCAAAACTTTGACGGACCTACCATGCAGGTAAGACCTAAACCATTCCAAACACTTTTCACGGACTCCTAAACAAGCTAAACTACTTAAAAAAAGATTAAAATCAATGGTATTAAATGCTTTTCTAAATTCAATGAGTACAGTAAGAGCGACAAGATTAATTAACGCACTCCATTAGATGATATGCCGCATGAACAGTTGAATGTTTAGTTCTGAAACCGAACTGTGACTCACTAAATATTCCGAGCTTGTCTAAATATTCATACAGCCGTCGATGTACTATTTTCTCGTATATTTTAACGAGCCACTTTTAATCTGCCACTATTTGAGAATAGTGGTAACAAGCTTATAGGTCGCCAGTTCGTCATATCTTGCTTATTACCTGGTTTGAACAGTGGTAGGACCTTGCTCGTTTATGCACGTCAGGGAATTGGCCAACTTCAAGTGTCAGGTTAACGAGGTAAAGAAGACATGGTATTAGATAACTACTGAAACTACTTTGATTCAAGTTGATTCAAGTACTTTGAAACTACTTTGCTTTCAGATTCAAACTGTCAATACCAGCAGCATTTGACTTTAAATTCTTCACAATTTTTGCTAGATCTTCAATTGACGCTTTCTCAAATTAAAAGTTATAATGTTCACCTCGATTATCTTCAAACAGTGTGTCACTTTTTGCTGTTTTGCTGTGTCTCCGTGAGAAGTGTACTCCTAGATTCTACTTCCAATACCAGAGAAACAATTTACCAAACTCGTCAATAATCTACTGCTTATCAGTGACTGTAGCACCCTCGACAGTGATAGGATTTATGAGATCATCATGTTTACCTCTGCCCTTAATCACACCGTTAAGGGTCTGCCAAATGCCCCACATATCTTCTTTTTGTTCATTAAATTTTTCAATGTAGTAGTTCTGATTTTAGAACGTCTTAACTTACTCACTAGATTTCGTTGACGAATGTTTTCATTTTTACTTTCTTCAGATGAGTCATTTAAACTTTTGAAGAAGCAAGCATTACGAGCATTTATAGCTTTGACAATCTCATCATCAATCCAGGGTTTTCGGGGGATATCTTACTCTTCTTTCCCAATAAGTTTCAAGGGGCAAGCAGACTCAAATGTAGGACTAATTATCCCAAGAAAATTGTCGTGGGCACGCGACTTTGTCTTCGAGTGCGTCGCGAGTGTGTCTTCACACACTTTCTCCCATGATGTTACACTTATTTGTTCACGGAACTCATGTAAATTTGCCGGTTGAAGATTTCTTATAAGTGTACACCTAGTCTTTTCATCAATCGGGCTCCGTTGCTTTATCGTAAACGTAACAGGAAGATGATCAGATACCGGATCGAACATGATATCACAATAAGAACTAGGTACTAAATTTGAAGGGAGAACCACATTATCAATAAGAGTAGCAGAATGTTAAGTTATTCCAGAAGGAAGGCGATTCATAGGAAAAAAAAACATGTGATAACATCAAATTAAAAAAAAACTCAAAATTATAACTATTCAAATATAACAAATCAAAATTAAAATCACCTATGGTTATACATTCATTTTTTACTGACAGAAACTTACATAAATAATCATCAAATGAATCAAGGAAGTCAACCGAGGAAGTGCTAGGTGGCTTATAAACCAAACAAATTACTCCTTTATCCTCATACTCTTCTTGGGGAAATTCAAAGGTTGAAGAGAATCTTTGAAAAGTGCAGGAAAGGTTTAGTAGGTCATCTGCAAACGTAACTAACGAAAGACAAACTCCTTTGAAGATAAAAATACAGTTCAGCTTATCCTGAGCACCGGAACACAATTATTAAACAAAACTGGAGAAGTCAGAGCTCCTTGGCGTACACCTTTTAGAATCAGAAGTAGTTGACTTCAATCTTTAATTCCAGTCTTCAGATTTCTATACATGCATTTTAAACAAGTAATTACCGCAGCATCAGTTCCTTTCAAAAGGGCCTCATGGAAAACCTGCGAAAATATACACGAGTCAAAAACTCTTGCAATATCTAGTGCACATAAGACCAAGAAATCACCTCTTTCTTCAATAACCTTCAACACATTTATAAGCGGAAAGAGAGCATGCTCTCTACCTAAGCCACGCTGGTACACAAACTGACGAAGAGGGGTGGAACAGTTTTCTTCAATATATCTTATCAAAAAATACTCAAAGAGCTTGAAAGTAATACATGAGACGGTAATAGGACGATAAGAAATGCACAGAGAAGCGACTTTTTTCCCATTTTCAAGAATGGGAAATATTTGTCCGATACAAATTGCAAAGGGACTACACTACAAATAAGGATCATCTGAAACAGTCGTGCTGAATGTTGTTCGATTAAAGAACCTGCAAGTCGGAGGTGCCTTCCTGAAATAGAATCAACACCAGAAGAAGATTTTTCCTTAATTTTGGAGTCAAAGAGTGAACAGCATTTGGCGACACAACCAGAAAGGGTTTTGTTTTATTTGAAAGAACAATGTAAAGCTGTTTTTCAAAACACTCCTCTATATTTTTGTTGGAAGTACTGAGCTCTCTCGCGAAATATTCAACCACTTTTTTTTTAATATTGCGAATGTTTTTTTTATCTTGTGTTTCAGTGCTAGATCTTTGTTTAGGGGGGGGGATATTTTTGAATTTTGGAAATAACTTACTTTACGGGATATTTTGCCTGTATTGTCTAGATCAAAGTTTTAACACAACATCTGATCAAGCTTAGTAGGGCATAGAAAAGGCATAGAAAAGTAATATAAAAGTGACCATTTAGAGTATCATCTCTCGGTAAAATTTTTCTCTTTCTCTTCTGTTACTTTCAGTACCTTTCTAATCCCTCAATCATCAGTTTCCCTGCGTTTTTTCTTCCTAACACTATTAGCCGCTAGTTTCTTAGAACTATCCCATTCAAAAGTAGCCCAACAGGCAAGTGATCCGAACCTACCACTGCCATCACCTCGAAATCCACACATAGACACCAAAGAAGAACATACACCAAAATATAATCAATCAAACTTGGAGAAGCCTCAGAAAAATAAGTGAAATTTCCTACACCTCCATCCATTCCAACTCTTCCATTCAAAATAACAACATTTTCCTTACAACAAAAATCCAATTTTTTTTTCCAAAAGTATATTGTAAACTTCTGTTGCAAGTTAAAAAAAAACTAACATATTTAATATTTGCTTTTGCGTGGTTTTTTAAAATTTTACTAAAGCTCTTTTTTCATGTTTAGATAATTTAGCTGTTTTTTATCAGCTAGATAAAATTTATGTTCCCTCCACATGCTCCAAGTATAAAGATCTCAACTTGGGAACTCTTACTGCAAATTTTACGAAAATCCATGGACATTCTAGCTGAAATTCTATTTGTGTCTGTGCGTGTAAATAGGTAAAAAGGTAAAGGTAAAGGATACGGCATTAGACTTTACAGTCCGTACCGGCGGTGCTGATCTCCGTTTTTTGGCCCTTCAGCCAGGAAGTGCAATGGGGGGCTGGAGGCCAGCCATCTCTGTGCTTTCGCACACCCTTCCTGTTTACCTTCCCCAGATTTTTCCAGGTACCCATTTAGAGCTTGCGTGTAAATAATTGAAAATATAATTGAAAAGTAGAAATATATAAAACTAAAAGGAGAATATTCTACAATTGTTTGTAGAATAGAAGGTTCAAAGGGGAATGGCAGAAAAAGTATGAAACAAGAAAGAAAAGAAATAGTAATTACAAAAATAAAAACAAATAGCCGAAAAAAAGAGGGTAGGTTTTTAGTAAGTCTAACAATATGAAGCGAAAATAAGCAGATATTTTAAGAAGAAACTCCGACGACAAGGACCAACAACGACGACAAGTCGTCTTCAGTGCTCAGAAAAAAATAAAAAGGTAGGTACGAGAAAGAGTGCTGGCTTGAAGGATCTCTGAAATCTTTTTTCGCTGTGAATAATAATTCATTGGGTTAATAATTTTGGTAAAGTTAAGTTTGCTTGGCTAAACAAAACCAGCACACAGACAAAGAATAGTTGGTTTTACACAGTTGTTAATTTGAGTCGTCAAGAGTTCTTATAGAGTTCTTAAAGAACAGTTGTCAAGCTTGTACCAGTGCTGACAGAGTGTAAAGAATTTTTTCGTGCCATATTTTCAAATGTCACAAGTAGCCGTTTTGACGCGCAGTTTGTCATATCAGATACAGAACTGAGCCAAAAGTAAGAACCCTTAGTATTATTATAATTTAAGCCACTATAAAAAAAAACACATCTTGATATTAATCTCCAAGGAATAGAGAATTGTCAGCACTTTTTCATTTTCTTCCCTGTTTTTTTATCCCTTTTTCTTTGCACGAACAATGCAGCTATGACTCCCCTTAATCCAGTTAATGTATGCACAAGCTGGAGAAATTCCTTCTCGTATATAGAGCTTTTGGACGTTTTTGTTTATCTTCTTTTCTTTTCTTCTTCCGTTTTCCTTCAACGAGCTATCCAATATCCTTATCCCCAATCCTGTGAGAATAAGCGTCACAATAAGATTATAGAAAACAGCTTTCTTATGAATAATAATAGTAATAAAAAAAACGAAGGAACGTGATATATCTGACACTTTTACTCTTTTAAGATTATTGCCCAAAATACTTTACCAAGTTTACCAAACTTACCAAAAAACAGTTTACCGAACAATTCTCAGCGGGAAGATCAAGAGGGTATTGAAGATCTGGAGGTTCTAGGCATACTTGAATATTAATTGCCATATCAATCCTCCATTTCAAAGTAGCTCAGCTACGGATGACTAATTCAGAAGTTTAAAAATGTCAGATGCCACTTTTGGCGTAGCAGTCATAAAGTGTTAAATATAGCTTTTGGTGTATAAATTAAACAAAAAAAAACAAGTTTTTTTTAAAATGAAAGTAAGGAGCGACATTAATACTTAAAACGAACAAAAATTACTCCGTATATGAAAGGGGCTTTTCCTCCTCAACGCCCCGCTCTTTCCGCTAAAGTTTGACTCTTTCTCTTAACAGTACTTTTTAGAACAGTAAAAAAAATTAGTGTAAAGAGCGGGGCGTTGAGGAGAAAAAGCCCCTTTCATATACGGAGTAATTTCTGTTCGTTTTAAGTTTTAATGTCGCTCCTTACTTTCATTTAAAAAAACTTGTTTGTTTTTTTTGCTTAATTTCTGGACGTTTTTGAATTAATTCATGTTTTGATCTTGGCTCTCCGCAAATTAATAATTAAAACAAAATTTGCATATTAATTTATTTTTTGGCTAAACGGCTTTTTCGTAGTTTTACTCGGAAGATTCTGAGAAAAAAGGAGCGAGGGAGGAGGTCTAGTTGCCCTCCAATTTTTTGGTTACTCAAAAAGCCAACTATGATTTTTAATTTTTTACGAACGTTTTCATAAGTAAAAATATACGTAACTCACGAATTAAATTACGTAGCGAACTTCTGTATTCGTATGTTTTTATTGCGCATATGAGGGGGCTCACCCCTCGTCGATACCTCGCTCTTTACACTAAAGCTCAAATTTTGTTCCAATTCCTTAAGAATGACCCCTGAATCACAAAGGCCGTAGAATAAGTAGTTGTAATTACTAAAAATGCTTTTGAGTAAAGAGAGAGGTATTACGAGGAGGTAAACCCCTCGAATGCGTTATAATGTCTGTTCGTTTTCAGTTTTAATGCTGCTCCTCACTTTCAGAAGAAAAAACTTTTCATATTTATTTTTTCATTGTTTTTTTTAAATAATGCTAGAAAATCCAGCGCCCCCTCCATTTAAAGTCTCTTCTCCCATGAAAAATTCCTCCATGGAAAGATCCTCCCACGTAACCTCTCCCCTCAACTCTCCCCCCAAACCAAAAAAATCCCCCTGAAAACGTCCGTATATTTCCCAGTAACAATTACTATATGTAAACACAGGTCAAAGTTTGTAGCATGCAGCCCCTCCCACGGGGACTGCGCACCGTGGACTGCAAACCTTGCGTTACATGACACCTTCTGATTTAGTTTAAAATTCCCTCACCAGGCCTTGAATGTTCCAACCTAATGCCCAAAGCCACTCCTAAGACATTGTAGATACGTCTTTTTGACAACATGGACATACACAATGTCGTTTGATTTAGATCCACATACCTGAAAGCTTCATCTAAATACCCTTAGGCTTTCCTGAGATATTACAGGTGCGTCCTCACGACAAGATCAATTTTGTCGTGAATTGATTCACGACAAAATTGATTTTGTTTTAAGGTGTTTTTACACCTTAAAAAACTTAGCCGTTCCTGGGGTATGGCAAGACTACCCACTTCGGATGAATGCAGTTTCTTTGAATAAATTCAATATGCCCCTTAACATACCCAACAGATTTCGCTGAATACTCTTAGCCGGTCCTGAAATATTACAGATATGTCCTTTTGACAGTATGGATCCTTGTGGTGGCTTTTGATTCAGTTCAATGTCCCCTCTAAACATGTTTATAAGGTTTCAACCCAATACCCTTAGCCTTTCCTGGGCCATTGTTGATACCCTTTTTGATAACTTGTACACATAGGTTATCTTTTGATCTATCCCAGCATCCCTCCTCCCAATATAGTCTACAAGTTTCAACTTGATAAACTTATCACATATTGCCTTTTGATTCAGTTCAGCCTCCCAAAAAACATACCCTGCATGTTTCAACGAACATTCTTACCTGTTATTGAAATATTACTGATGCGTCCTTTTGATAATGTGAATACGCATAGTGGATGCCTAAAAATTTGAGCCTTTGGGAAACCAAGGATAAAGCCTGTCCCTTTCCAAACAACAAAATTATATTTAAAAAAATTGGCTGGTACTATAATTTACAGCCATTGCCCCAGAGACTACAGGAGTCATGCCATCTTTGTTGGCATTCTTAATGGACCTTTCGATTTTTGTGACCCTAATGGCTGTCTCAAAGTATGCCTCTGATATATCTGGAGGCTTAGCAGGTTGGAGGAGGGGGTTTGGTTGCTCTCCCATCCTTTTCGACTCTTAAAAAGTGCAATACAAATTTTCAGTTTAATTAGCCTTCTCCAATATTTCTACGACTATTTATTCAATATGTAGTGATCTGGTCAAAAAAAAAAAAAAAAAAACTATCAATACTTTGAAGACATGTCACTCATTGCTGTAGCAGCACTATTGCACTGCCCATTATATGGTCTTCGTGCATCCTCCGGAACTATTGCGCTACCACAAGGCATACAGGACAGCTTGTGATAGTCTTATGATAATTAAAAAAAAATGGGTATCTCATAATTTTCAAATTTTCAGTCACTGACTTTTTTGCATTTTTTGGGCCAAAATTATCATCTTGCGCTACAAAAATACACCAAATATGGCTTTGCTGTGGAATAATATTTTTTTGTACTTGGAACGGTCAGTTAAAATGTTGACTTAAAATTTAGATCGGCGAAACTTCTCAGGCCCATAGTTTTTTCAAGGGAAACTGTAAACTTGATGTATTTTATGGATTTAGAAATACCATAAAAATTCAATTTTTTTATATAGCCTATGCATTGTGATAAAAATACTTTTTTTTAGTGTTGATAGCTACTAGCCGTAGCATCTTACAGTTCATTGTCATGACCTGTTTGTTTGTAACTCTTTAGGCCTGAAGATCTATTTTGCAAATTTTATACAGCTAGGTTAACGACATTAATTTTTTTTATTCAATGATGTAAGGCATCACTTCGGGGTGGGGATATTTTCCCTTAGAGTTGAAGCTTTTTCGTGTTTTTCTTTAAAATAAAAAAAAAAACGGATTTTGAAAAATACCTAGTTTCTTCATTAAAACCAAAATCCTTGCCATCTCACATCAATTTAATAAATTTGACGCCTTGCAACTGAGTCTTCATAATAGCCTGTGTATTCGATCAAATGACTGATATGTCTTATTGCTGCGATACAGGCCCAAGATGGTTAACTCTATCCAGCCTAAGGTATTGTATGGACACATTTTCCTTTTCTTCTTGCCAACTCTTGCGGTTAAGATGTTCTCTTGTGAAAATCGATTCAGCAAATCAAAGTTAAAAGCTTCAAAAGTATCGCTTTCCTCAGATCTGAAGGAAACAATAATCACAAAAGAGGAAACTTAAGTCGCGGGAATGTGAGATTCTAATCATTTGTTGAAGGAATTGATGGAACCAGAGAAGATTCGTGAAAGCCATTGTCTAGCGAAGGATTTCTAATGGATTGGGGCCAAATAACATGTCAGGAATAGATCCTAACCTCTATCAGTAGCTAATGCATCATCAACTAAGCAATGGAAAATTGTGTTCCTATGGGGGGTTTTTCCCCCGAGTTTCCAGAAATGTGAAGAACTATTATTGCTCTTGCATAGATGTAACATTGGCTAGCAAGGTCTTTAATCTTTCGGCTATACAAGTATCTTTTTTCCAGTGCAAATAGCATGGGGTTGTTGAAAGATATTGAAAAGGGTACAGTTTTTTACGTTTTTTTTTTTAACTTTTGAATGAACCGTCGGTTTCGATTGAATGAGTCCTCTTTTTATATTCTAAGATTACCCATATTATACGATCACCCCTTGAAAAGAAAACCCAAAGAAACGCACATTAATGGCTATCTTTCTACAACGAAATTAAAAAGTTCACATTTTATAGGTGGGGACTTGAAACCTCTGTAACTGGGTTCTTTGACATACTGAATTTGACGACGTAACTTTTGCGAAATCACCACTCTTTTTGGGGACGTTTTCTCGATTTATCTGAGATTTTACGAATTATTATTGGAGTCGTAATTTCTAATGGATAATTTTTAACTTTTTTGAGATTTTTTGGAGTATCTGAAAAATAGATCCTATATTTTGAATATTTGGAGTCTCCGTAAAAATCCGATTCTTTTGAATGTGTAAAATGTTATTAAAACACTATATATTAGAATTTCAATTACATACAGTATGAGCATTCCTTCCTTCCATTTTGGTTACCATGGATTTTGCAAATTAATATTTTCATAGCCATTCATTCTCAAAGGCCACCGCCAACTGGTGACAAGTGGTCCATAAAATTATATCGAATCAATAGTATTTGATCGTTATTATAGTTTTTTTTCAGAAGCTACTACGTCATTGTGAAGTTTTTAGTGAATGGGGGGCGGTACATAAACCCTCAGATAAATGTAATTTTAAGCTTAATACATAGAAGATTCCATGAGGTACAATTCATGCAAATTAAATGAACATTCAGATGGATAATAATTTGATTCCTGACCTTTTAGCAATTGGATATGAGAGGGTGAAGACGATTTCTTATTGCAGGGACAATTGTTTATTTTTGAAAACTTGTCCCCTTTTTTCTTTTTTCTTGTACTCATTATAAAGCAATTTGTCCCATTGTCTTACAGGGAAAAATCAAATGAGTTCTGTGTCTCGAATCATTGTTATGCAAAAGCTAAACTTTGATATGCAGAGCTGGAGTTGAGGAGATGGTATCTCCCCTCATATTTAGGATAACCTGAGAATTGGTATTAATCGAACGGAAATAAAATAAATGAAAAACAATATAAAAACATATTGGATCGTTGAAATCTCGGAAGAGAAGGGATTACCCTATTTATGAGGGGGTCTGCCTTTGCTCTACATGCTACAAGTCCAAAATTTTCTTCATTACTTAAGGCCGTGATTAAGTGAACTGATGGAATTCGAAAATCCCATGTTAAATTGAAAATTTATATTTAAAAAGTACTCAAGTATTCATTGGTGGAAGATGCCGCTTTTAATATCAGGCCATAGCTTCTTGAAGATGCTACAAAATGTTTGAAAGGATTTTGCTCTATTTCCTATAATTGCTTAGAAATCTTAGAAAATGTCTAGGTCTTTTTCACAAGTGTACTCGATAAAGGATATTGCTTTTAGAACAAAATCGGTACTATCATGAGCAGGAGACAATAACCTGTAAGATGATTGGAACCATTTTTCGATTTATTTTCCTGTTTTCTAACAGTCCCCTAGAATATTTTCAGCTACCTGAAATTTTTACAAGTCGGTTGCCAGAAAGAATCTTTTCAGATCGCCGATAATACCCCCCAGAGACCAAAATGACAAGCTGGTATAATCAGCTGCTTGTTAATAGAGTGTGAAATTTTCATAAATTATTTCAATGCAATGAAGAAACCTAGAAATGAGAAATAGTCAGGAACCTTCAGTAAAATTGTGCACACAAAGCCGAAATCATGGGGAAAATTAAATCAAAGCGAGGTATACATCTTAAAAGTGTTACTACACATAGACAGCGCCTTTGTAAAAAGTATTTGGAGCTTGGTAGATGTAAATATCCAAAATACCTAATAATGCGGTAAGGTGAAGAACTAGACAATTCAAGAGATTTAGGTCAAGCGATAAACCTTGGGGCGGAGCAGAACCCCGTAGCTTCCTCCCCGTTGCCCTACCGGGTCGTGACTGGGTGGTAGAAACTTGGATTGCGACGAATTGAAGGATTGCCGGCTAGAGACTTAAGTTTGGAAGCACAGGTGAGGAGGAAACAACCCGTAAAAATCATAGAACCTTAACGAAATTTACACCACCAGATTCAGCGTATCAGAGAATTCTACTGTAGTTTCAAGCTCCTATCTACAATTAAACAAAAAAAAGTTTTTTAAAGTGAAAGTAAGGAGCGACATTAAAACTTAAAACGATCAGAAATTACTCCGTTTATGAAGGGGGCTTTTTCTCCTCAACGCCCCGCTCTTTACGCTAAGGTTTTTTACTGTTTTAAAATGTAGAGTTAAGAGAAAGAGTCAAACTTTAGCGTAAAGAGCGGGGCGTTGAGGAGGAAAAGCCCCTTTCATATACGGAGTAATTTCTGTTCGTTTTAAGTTTAAATGTCGCTCCTTACTTTCATTTAAAAAAAACTCGTTTTTTTGTTTAATTTCTGGACGTCTTTGAATTAATGCGTGGTTTGATCTTGGCTCTCCACACATAAATAATTAAAACGAAATTTGCATATTAATTTTTTGGGGCTAAATGGCTTTTTCACAGTTTTAATCGGAAGATTTTGAGAAAAAAGGAGCGAGGGAGGAGACCTAGTTGCCCTCCTATTTTTTGATTACTTAAAAAGGCAACTATAACTTTTAACTTTTTACGAACGTTTTCATAAGTAAAAAATATACGTAACTTACGAATTAAATTACGTAGCGAACTTCAATATTCGTATGTTTTTATTGCGTATATGAGGGGGCTCACCCATCGTCGATACCTCGCTCTTGATATTAAAGCTTAAATTTTGTCCCAATTCCTTAAGAATGACCCCTGAATCACAAAGGCCGTAGAATAAATAGTTGAAATTACTAAAAATGCTTTAGCGCAAAGAGCGAGGTATTACGAGAAGGTAGACCCCTCAGATGCGTAATAATTTCTGTTCGTTTTAAGTTTTAATGCTGCTTCTAACTTTCAGTAGAAAAAAAAAATGTTCATGTTTATTTTTTCATTGTTTTTTTAAACAATGCTAGAAAATCCTGCGCCCCCTCCATCGAAAGTCTCTTCCCCCATGAGAAGTTCGTCCATGGAAAAATCCTCCCCGGTAACCCTCCCCCTCAAATGTCCCCCCACCCCCAAACCAAAAAATCCCCCTGAAAACGTCTGTACACTTCTTAGTAACCATTACTATATGTACACACAGGTCAAAGATTGTAACTTGCAGCCCCTCCCACGGGGACTGCGGGGGAATAAGTCATCCCCAAAGACATAGTTATTGGGTTTTTCGACTGTGGTGAATAAAATGGCTACCTCAGAATTTTGATCCGGTGAATTTGGGGGAAAATGACCGTGGGAGGGGGCCTAGGTGCCCTGCAATTTTTTGGTCACTTAAACAGGGTATTAGAAATTATCATTTCCGTTAGAATGAGCCCTTTCGCGGCATTATGGGACCACTGAGTCGATACGATCACCCCTGGGAAAAAAAACAACAAATAAACACGCATCCGTGTTTATTTGTCTGGAAAAACGCATCCGTGAAAATAAACACGCATCGTGTTTATTTTCGCATTTTTCTGGCAAAAAATGCGAATTTCCACGTTTTTATAGATTGGGGCTTGAAACTTCCACAACAAGGTTCTCTGATACGCTGAATCTGATGTGTGATTTTTTTAAGATCGTATGAATTTTAGGGGGTGTTTCCCCCTATTTTCTAAAATAAGGCAAATTTTTTCAGGCTTGTAACTTTTGATGGGTAAGACTAATCTTGATGAAACTTATATATTTAAAATCAGCATTAAAATGCCATTCTTTTGATATAACTATTGGTATCAAAATTCCTTTTTTTTAGAGTTTTGGTTACTATTGAGCCTGGTTGCTCCTTACTACAGCTCGTTACCACGAACTGTTTAAAAATGTGGAATTTTGTGTTTTTTGTCAGAAGGCAGATCACGGATGCGTGTTTATTTGTTTGTTTTTTTTTTGTTTTTTTTTCAGGGGTGATCGTATCGACCCAGTGGTCCTAGAATATTGCGAGAGGGTTCATTCTAACGGAAATGAAAAGTTCTAGTGCCCTTTTTAATTGACCAAAAAATCGGAGGGCACCTATGCCCCCGTCGCACGCTAATTTCTTCCCAAAGTCACCGGATCAAAATTCTGAGATAGCCATTTTATTCAGCGTAGTTGAAAATCCTTACAGCTATGCCTTTTGGGATGACCTACTCCCCCACAGTCCCCGTGGGAGGGGCTACAAGTTACTAACACTGACCAGTGCTTACATATAGTAATGGTTATTGGGAAGTGTACAGACGTTTTCTGGGGCGTTTTCATTTGGTTGGGGGCAAGGGTTGAGAAGAGGGGGATATGTCGGGGGAACTTTTCATGGATAAATTTGTCATGGGGGAAGAAAATTTCCATGAAGGGAGCGCAGGATTTTCTAGCATAATTTAAAAAAAAACAATGAAAAAATAAATATGACAAAGTTTTTCAACTGAAAGGAACAGAATATTCCTGTTATTATTTTCCTGTAAATATTCCAGGATAATTTTTGTTAAAAGGAACAGAAATTATTACGCATATGAGGGGCTCTCTTCCTCCTAATACCTCGCTCTTTACGCTAAAGTATTTTTAGAAATTTCAACTATGTATTCTACGGCTTTTGTTATTCAGGGGTCATTCTTAAGAAACTGGGACAAAATTTAAGCTTTAGCGTGAAGAGTGAGGTACTGACGAGGGGGTGAACCCCCTCATATATTTAATAAAAATATGAGAAAACAGAAGTTTCTTTACGTAAGCTAATTTTTAAGTTGCGTATATCTTTAACTAATAAATTTTTTTTAACTAATAATTTTACTAATAAAAACATTCATAAAAAAATAAAAGTTCTAGTTGCCTTTTTAAGTAACCAAAAAATCGGAGGGCAACTAGACCTCCATCCGCGCATCTTCTTTTTCCTCGAGGTCATTTGATCAAAATTATGAGAAAACCATTTAGCCAAAAAAAAAAAAAATAAATACGCAAATTTCGTTTTAATTATTCATCTGCGGAGAGCATAAATCAAAACATGCATTGATTCGAAAACGTTCAGAAATTAAATTAAATAAAAACAATTGTTTTTTAACTTAAAGTAAGGAGTGACATTAAAACATAAAACGAACAGAAATTACTTCAAAATGAAAGGGGCTGCTTCCTCATCAGCGCCCCGCTCTTCACGCTAAAGTACGACTCTTTCTCTTAACTCTATTTTTAAAACAGTAAAAAACTTTAGCGTGAAGAGCGGGGCGTTCACGAGGAAGCAGTCCCTTTCATATACGAAGTAATTTCTGTTCGTTTTAAGTTTTAATGTCACTCCTTACTTTCAGTTATTTTTTTTTTCAATTCAATTCGTAAGAAAACTTTGGTTTTCTGAGAATCCTCGAAGAAAGCTTTCAACTAAATTTGGTGTTTAGTTTCGAATTAATCAACTGAGGTATTTTAATTAGCCTATTCCTAGGAAAAAATAATAAATTTTCAAATGCACTCTGTGCATGCCGTCCCAGTTTTATATACATGGGCATTTTGTATTTGAGAATGATAGAGCTCTTTCGCTCATTTTCTCTTCTCCCTTGGTCGGTAACCAAGCTTTGCAAGACGCAGCCAAATATATTACTATTCCTCGGCTGAAGCATCTCACCAAAGGAAGCTGTCTATCAAAACCTTTCACAAGACTTGATAATTGGTGCTATTTGAAGTTTTGACAACCAACGGTCTCTAGAGAATTAAAAGACAGAAGGCTACCCTAACTTCAATTTTGAAGCTCGATGTTTTCAAGTTCACTTAATCACAGCCTTAAGGAATTAATCTTCCACCTGAAGGGCGATGTGAATGATTATAAACTATTTTGCAAAATGTCTTGAGAATAGAAGGGTTTATTAATGTATATTTGCTTTGAACGATAAAATTTTAAGTTTGGATTTTTTGAAAGGCAATTGGTAAATAAAACAGTAGCAGTTAACTACGGATTATATTTGCTGCCATCTATAATGCTATCAGTAAAGCTCTATAATTTTGGTATAAAGGGAGGGAATGAGAGAAGGGCCATCTCACTTATTTGGTAAATTTAGTTTTAATGTTACTTTTGACTTGATAACAGATAATTTTTTCGTTTAAAATTTAATCTGTAAATAATATAAGCGTTTAATATTACTATTGTTATAAAAGTCACTTCTGTCGCCATTATTTGTGTCATTCTTACAAAAGTACTTTGCTTATTAGGTGTTAGACGTTGACTGAAAATATCAGCCTTTCATATGTTCATAGAATTTAAAAGAAAATTGTCCTTGATTGATTTTACCCTGATTTACATAAATACATTTTATCTGTTAGTTCTATTTCTATTTATATGAGATAGAAAAACAGCCTAGGATTTCCAAGTGCTCAATATGAGGTGTATAATTCGTTAATTTTAATCTTATAGTTTTAGTTCGTTAGCAATACATTCAGTTTAAATGTATAGTCTTTATTATTTTAATCCTCGCTTTTCTTTGTATTATTATAATGTTTATTTAGAGGACTTCATAATTTGAATTGATATTGGGTAGATTATTCAACACCGAATGCTTCAAAAAGATAATCTACCGTTTAATTTTTCTCACTTTAATGACTTGTGTCTTGGTTTTTGAAAAATTTTATTCTTCATTTTTTGTTACCCATGAAAAGAAGCTGAAAAAATATGAAAATTACTAAGTTTTAATTACAAAAATGTGCAAAGTGCTTCGCTAACATTAATCAACTTTTTATAACTATTTTAAGGTCTTAGCTTGCAAAATAGGCACCTTATAATATCCAGTTTTTTTTTATCAAAACGAATATTTATTCTATAGTCATGTCAATTAATGTGCATATTCAACATTAAATGAATATAATATAGTTTCTTTTAGAGCTATTAACCGTTACTAAGGACCTTTTAATATAAGTTCAGACCTTGTCTTCCTCTAATCGTTTTTCCTAATTAATGAGGTTCCAACTTCACTTTGCTTAGATCGTGACTTGTCTATAATCTTTGGTCCTTCTTGAGGCCCTCCAATGTTCTTAAAGAAAAAGGATTTTCTACTTGTTATTTTGTCTTAGTGTGGATGCCCGGTGGTAATTAATGTGTCGCTCAAATTTTATTGAAATTTTTGCATTGAATGCTATCTCGTCGAAGTCGTGGAGTTCACTCCTTAGTTACTTGATTCTCTTTTTGCTTGATCAGCTTTAAACTCGGTATTCATTTGATATTTTCTCTAAAAATGGAGTTAAAAAAATTCCAGCCATTTTGAAATGGAGACTGATACTATCCTACAAGTTCGGGCTATCATCCAAAGAGTATCCATGTACGTTGTTATTTCTGAAAATTGTTTAAAACTAAACAACTGAGCCTGATAGATTCCAGTAGACGGTTGATTGTAGATTCGTTTACAATGCAGGCTCTAAAGTTTTGTTAAGGCCCACTAAAACAACACTTTTAAAACATTAAACGTTTTTGAATGAACAGGAATGTGTTTTCTTTCCGATAAGCATCATAACTGGGATTAGACAAGGATGACTACAATATGACGTTTGGTTCTGATTTCCTCCGGGCCTCTGGAAGAGTTGCATACAACGGATCGCGATTGGAAGTTTCCTCAAGAGTTCTGCTGTCATTCCTCGATGAACTTTTGTTCATGGCTTAGGATCGCTCGACGGGGAGGTCGCCCGCTGCTGCATTAACACCATTTCTGCCTACCAAGTTAAACTAACTGATTGAGTAATACAACGAGGCTTCTATTTATCCTGAAACATCAGAATATGTAAACGAAGAAAATATTCCTGTTGTCTGGAGGGATCTTCCCTCCAACCTGACATTATTATACTCCCATTAAAAGAAGGCCAATTTCTAAAATCGACTATTTCTTTGAAACTAATGATTGATCAAAACAATTAAAATTGATTATGAAACCAGACAAAACCATTACAGACCATAAGCAGATTTGTTTTCGGATAAGTGGGAACGGAAGATTATCGAATTGACTCCATCGAAATGAAGTTGAATTCTAACTGGAATTCTAAAAATAAAACTGGGGTTCTTCATCAATTTTGTCAGGAAATACCTTTTCCAGTAATGCTTTCTGTATTTGTTTGTCCTTGAAAATGAAAAATTTCAATTTTTTTAACTCTAGTTGGAATTTTCCCAACTTTTCTTCTCGGAAAACAACTTTTCTGAAAAGAAAACAAAGATAATCATCGGCCACTCTGTCAGCGAACTTTGCTAGACCTTGTCCATTAAAACCAAATAGTCATGTTTTCCGACTCGAGAAACTGTTTACATATTTTGATCTTTAATATCATTGTCAGTCCTCAGTAACAAAACTTTATTTGAATTTTAGGGAGCAACATTTTAGTTTTGCTTAGAATTTTGAAAAGTAAAGATATTTTTTGATGCTTTCTTTGACCTTAGTTAGATTTTTGTCTGTATCTATTCCTAGTATAAAAATATCCTTAAGCTAAAATCATAATTATTAATATTGTGGACTGATGTATGGAAATGAGCTGAGTTTCAGGCTATAAGGATCATTGCTTCAAATCCGAAAAACCGATCATTTTCGTTTATCATTACTCTAGACTTTTTTCAATACCCTTTTCATTAGCTGCTCGGATTGGTCAGATTCGTTCTGATCGGATTGGTCTTGTCATGTTTGATGGTCTATGTTCTTCATTTGTTCTCTAGGCATTAAGTTTTACTTCCTTTACTTGCTCTACTTACTTTAGGCATTATGAAACTACTTTTGTAATACGCCTTTTGTAATTAGACTAACTACACTTGGTATTTTACACATAGCTATGTTCCTTTTCTATTCTCGTGTGCGTCATGGATATAAAAACGATACGTTAAATCTTGGGGAAGGGAATGGCTCTTGAAATGTACTTTTAAATGACGTCTATCAAATGATTTTTATTGTCAATCATTTGTTTCTTGTGTAATTTTGCGTGCATCATATACACTGAAAACGATACAAAACACTATGTCGTATATATTATCTTCGAAAAATTTTCGCAAAGCTTCAGAGGCTTGTTGATTCTCATCATCACTTGTCTTCTAGCCGAGGCTGTTAGCCCAATGAAGAAGCACATTGATGTACATCATCCTCCACCTCTCACACTTCTATGTAACACTTGGCATAGTTGTTTAGGTCTTGCAATATTTCTTCTAGGATATCCATTAGGTTACAAGAAATCCCCTAATTCAAAGAATGTACAAGACAATCTTCAACAGTTTTAACAGGGGCAAAAGAGTATATTTGGCCACATAAAGATGGTTAAAAATTACCTTCAGGGGTGAGTGATGGACGTGCTAGTAAATTGATTTTGCGGCACATGATAAACTGTTCAAGCAACTATGAAGCTAAAAACACTATGACTATTAGCTATTCGCTCATACTTTACGTCGAATGAATCTAAAGGAAAACCTGATTTCACGTTTCAGATTTATTTTTTAAACTCTTTAGAGAGCAACGTCCGTCCTAGTGACGTCCTAAGAAAGGCTAACCAGTTCGTTTGGAAATTCTGAAGATGGCAATGCAATTTGACAAAACAAGTAGCAATCTTTAAATGATTCACCTTTGTTTGCTACTTTTTCCTTTGGAAAATGGAATGGTCCTAAGTGAATATATACAACGTTAAAGGGTCTCAATGACTTGTAATTAGCCCTTGCGTAGTTTGCGCCATCTTTGTATGTTTGTGCTTGGTTTTGGGCCACAATTTGTTGGCGTCGAAGATGGCGATAGTGTTGCTCTTCAAACTTAATTCTTTCTTCTTCACTTTGATATTCGCTTTCTTACGTTTCCTAACCAAACAGTTCTTTGTTTTTCATTGTCATTTTGACCCGTTCTGATCTAACTATATATTCAGTTTTAGAAGAAGTATGACTCAACATTTACTACCAGATGTTCTATATTAAGATACTAGAAACAATCAATTAAGTTCAACTGATTTACGCTAAGACATGATGTATTGGCTAATATATAATCTTACTCCTCTCTTCTATTTGAAATCAAAGTTAATTTTCTGCAACAGATATTTTAAAATGCGAACTTGGTTAACTTGGTATTTTCGTGGTTTTCCCAAATCGGCTTAATTTGAATTTCTTCTATATATATATATATATATATATATATATATATATATATATATATATATAGCTAAAAGAGAAATCGCCAATGCAACAGCACAAACGCATTAAAAAAAAAAAAAAAAAAAAATCCATGGACAGGCAGTCATGTCGTCAATAAGTATATATCGTCATTTTCCAAACAATAAAAACAATAAAGACAAATAATTCAGAGGCAACAACCCAACTCAAGGGCTCATCAGGAGAATACACTTGCCTATAGGGTTTCGGCGCTTTAAATTCTCTACCCAGTCAAGTGTTGTACCTACCATAGTATACCTATGGTATCCCCGTGTTAGGTATCACCCCCAAAATACATGGCTATGAAAAAAAAAGGAAAATTGAAATTATATTCTTGTTTGGATTACTCTGCACTGTAAAAAAGATTTTTTTAATTTAACTCTCTTAATTCTGCCTTGAACAAAATTATTTCATTAATATGTTAGCTGATAGATTAAGCTGATGCAATATAGTTATTAGGTTTTTCGACTATGGTGAATAAAACTGCAATCTCAGAACTTTGATCCAGTGACTTTGGGTAAAGATGAGTGTGGGAGGGGGCCTAAGTGTCCTTCAATTTTTCGGTCACTTAAAAAGGGCACTAGAACTTTTAATTCCCGTTAAAATGAGCCGTATTGCAACATTCTAGGACCACTGGGTCGATACTATCACCCCTGGAAAAAAAAGAAAGGAATAAACACGCAACCGTGGTCAATCTTCTGGCAAAAAATACGAATACCCATATTTTTGTAGATAAGAGCTTGAAACTTCTATAGTGGGATTCTCTAATACGCTAAATGCGATGGTGCAATTTTCTTCAAGATTCTATGACTTTTAGGGGGTGTTTCCGCCTATTTTGTAAAATATGGTAAATTTTCTCAGGCTCTTAACTTTTGATGGGTAAGACTAAACTTGACAAAACTTATATATTTAAAATCAGCATTAAAATGCGATTCTTTTGGTGTAACTACATCGAAATTCCATTTTATAGAGTTTGGTTTACTATTGAGTCGGGTCGCTCCTAACTACAGTTCGTTACCACGAACTGTTTGATAACATCGCTCAGACCTGTATGAAAAAAATGGAGGTTAGTTCAATTCGACTGCAAGTATAAGATTGTGTGTTGGCGTTTTCTTTGAGTTGTAATTCAGTTGAAAAGCTACTGTACACTTGTCTGATTCTACTTGCACAGATTGTTCAAATTTAGCTCGGATCACTTTGTTTTTATGTTTAAGTTCTTAGTATAATAAGCTGTCTCTATAATGCTTGGATTGATACCGAAAATTATGAGTATTCTTTGACTGTTTTTACAAAGAAAGTTTTCAAATCATGAAATTTTAAGCTATGTTTCGTACGGGCATATTCCTGCGTTGAACCTTTGATGGTAATTTTTGGTAAATAACCAATAAAGTTTGGTAAATTTTTCTTCAAATTTCTGTTGGATTTGTCAAGCTGCATTTCTTCACTCGACTTTTGCTATGTTTTAATCTTGCTGGGTCGACTCTAGTAAGGTTGTATTTTGTTGATTAGCTTTTTTAATCAGGTTTTAAATACCTCTGATTCTGCATTTTGGATATGTCTGGGTTGTCTGGGTTGGATATGTCTGGGTATAATGTGTAGGGTTGATATTTTTTGGTTCATATTTCTTTGAGTAGAATTTTGGTTGGGTTAAGTTTTCTCATATTGAATTTTTTTAGACGGAATTTTTCTGAATCAAACTAAACATGTTTTTATTTTACTTGTAATATCCTGGAATAGTAAACTAGGAAGTCAATATTCAATAATTTTACCAATGAGTTATATGTGATTCACGGAAAATTCCATGTGAACAACAAAACCAACAAACCAAAGCTAAAAAAAAACGGATCCGTTTATCAGTTGAAGGATAGAACAATTAAATAAATTTATCTTATATAAAACAACAAGTGCTCGGCGTTGAAAAAAAGAATGAACATAAACTACATGAACTTTAAAAAACAAGAAAGAATATAATACCCGCATATAATAAAAATAACTACTCCATTTCTGCATGAAGTAGGTATTGTATGTATTGGGTGGATTTTTCTTTTTTTCTATTTTTACTTTAGATTTGCAATGGTTTGAGATTAGAATTGATATTGTTTAAACTTTCTCAATTTGAGCTTCTTTATTTTCCATCAGATATTTTCATTAGGTGACACATTTTTTCAGTGACCTATACCAGTCTGAAAATCTTCAGTGCTGAAACTGTGGCTATTCCAGATAAACATTTTATCTGTTTTGAACTAATATATGGGCTACCTAAAGTCAGCTTTTGAAAAGTGCAAACGCCTTACTGCGTTCACGAATAATTGCTGGAACGATCAACTGGAAAGAACTAACTAAACCTGTGCCCGCAGAAGCAACTAGACATTGCCTCCGTCGTGACACAAAGAAGATGGCGATAACTTGAACGCGTTCCTCGTATGCCAGATCATTGAATTTTAAAATACTACTCCTCTGGCAACCAGGAGGCATTTATTGCCGATGAAGATAAAAGAATACCTTCCATAGGACATGCGAACGTAACAGAAGAATACTATGGAGGACCTTAAAGCGAAAGCACAGGATGGTTGGCCCCCAACCTCCCATTGCACCTCCTGGCTGAAGGGCCAAGAAACGGAGATCAGCACAGCCGGTAGGGACTGTAAAGTCTAATGCCGTATTCTTTACCTTACCTTTTACATTCAAGCTGCAGCTTTCCTGATAATGAAGGAAGTTTGATAAAGAAGGAGGTTACTCACTGTCACCTGGCGTGCCTCTAAGAGAGCCAATGTCTGAGGCAATGGAAGAAGGCAGCCCTGGAGAGCTATTTGTTATTCATAAATAATTTTTCCTTGTCCTTGAACAATTAGAGCAGTTAAACGGAACCTTTAAACTAAAGTAAACAACTTAAAAAAAAAGAGCGGACAAAAATGTTGAGGCAAATTTGTAGTTTTTCCAATTTTTTTCCACGAAAATATAAAATACCATTTTTCAATAAAATTAGACCTACAAAACATAATATTTTTCAAATATTTTGGGGAATTTTTTTTTTGGGGGGGGGCAAGTATCCTCCCCTAAATTGATGCCATTGCTTATGAGAAACTAATTCTAAATATCTTTAAAATACAACATTGTGATAATAAGATTTCATGGTGTAAAAACATAAAAAAAAATGAGAAATCTAGGTTTTGTCAACAAGTGGAAATACTTAATCATTGGAAATTGTCTTGCTGTCCCTCCCTTCCGTTCAAACTGCAAAAGAAGAGACTTCAACAAGTAGCTCTCATGAGAGTTCCTTGTTGCCCTTATAATAAAACAACAAAGAGAGATAAAACCCAATGAAAAGACATTAAACGAGACTGTGGCGAGTAGAGAGAAAAGATGAAATGATAGACTAAAATAATACGGAAAGACAACGATGAAAGACTATGTCCGTATAATACATTTTCTTTGAATTGAAAAAAAAGACAGGTAGCGTCCTGCATTTAAAAGATGGCCTGTGAATGATACAATTTTTCTTTCTTAGAATCATATTTTGAATCAGTAGAGTTATTTTAACGAATTACTTGACTCAAAATTCATTCTTTTTATGCTTTTTATTTTGTTTATTTCATATCTTTTTACATACTTTTTATTGTTTTCTAATAACATCCCGTTCCGCTCTTATTCAAAAAACAACTGATATGGTTTATAAATATATTGTTTAGAATAAATTTAAAATCAACATAAATAATTCTAAATAAAGAATGGCTACAATCTTTCATCCCCTGTCACCAACTCTTCATATTAACGTTTGAAGTTTTTTAAATGCAATGGGTCCGAAAATTTTCACATTTTCATATATAAAATTTCCAGTTCAAGAAAATTTAAGATTGAACTGGTCAATAGGACAATAACAGCTACCAACTAACTGTACTTACTCAGAAATTTTTTTCGAGCAAGTACTAGATCAAATTTACCAAGTTTAGCCTAAGGAGCAGGGGAAGAGAGGCTTGTGTGGAAGCCCTTCTCATATAGATTTTGGTTAATTTTATTTCAATATCTAAATTTTTTAAGATCCCACCCTTTTACGGGATCCCCCTTTTTTGAGCATCTAACGTTTACTATTGATCTCCGCAATTGAGACATCTTGCTCTCTTATGTCTACTTTGGTCTAGAACACCTTAGTATTCTTTAGAGTATGTTTGGTATGTATTTAGGAAATTAAGCTAAAATTCATGGTTTAATAGCTTTTCAGTAAAGGAGCATTTGTAACTTAAATTCTAAGAATTTGATTAAGATGAAGATTCTTTTCTCCCTCACATTTGCGATCTCCTTGTTCTTAAAATTCTTACGATGACATGAGGTAAATATTTCAATGCTTTTATAAAAGGCATTCATCTAGCAAATTTGAATTTTATGGAATTTTTTTCAATGTCTGTTCCTCTCTGAAGCTGCATTTTCAAACTATACTAGATATTCAAATGTCTGGAGAGGGCCTTTATCTCTTCAGTATAATTGAAATTTCTTGCTTTGCTCCTGGAATATTTTTTAAACACGATATCAACTTAGTTTAAATATAGTAAACTTTTTGACCTTTACTATTTAGCCGATATCGATAAAAATTGTTCATTCGATATATTCTGTCTGAAATCTTTTCTAAACAAGTTCTGAATTGAAAATTTTTGAAGGAAACTAGTTTTTATTGGCCATTTCCTCTTATTATAGGCCACTTCTTAGAGGCGGTTACTTCACAGCCACCCCCGTATGAATTTGGTGGACAGGGGGATTTTCTTGAAACGAGTGAAGATGTACATGTTATTGAAAGTGAAAATGAGGCTTTAGAAACAACGAAGACTGTTGTCCAGAAAGTCTCAGATTGGATTGGTCATTATTCAAAAGGTAATCTAAATTAAAAGCTTTGACAGAACAAAAAATTTCAAAAGTACCAAATTATTACTGTTTTTCTTCTTCTTTTTTGCAAATCCACTAACTGTGACAGATTTTTCTAAAAAAAATACGGATATGAAAAATGATTTACATATTTTTTTGAAACATGGCTCATTAATGTTAAATTACATGGCGTATAAGGGTCACAAAAAAATACGGTAAAAAGTATGAAAGAAAAGTAAAATTGTCAAAAAACACTTGAGCTAAAAGGAGCTGTTTGTATGTTGCCGATCCTTCTACTGTCGCTTAAACTTATGTTTTCCAATGATAAAAGAAAATATGAATTGCCAAACGAACCACCCAAAAATTATTAGATCAGAATTTGAGAAATGTTTTGTCAGGGGAAGCAGAAATTGGTAAAATCGGTATATTTGAGTTTTTTTTGCAGGACTTGTAATGTTGTAGTTGTTAGCTATTTCTTAATAAAATTATACGCAGAACAGTTTGTGTGGTCGATGTAAAGAACAACAGCAAAAGATTGGCGTACCGTGTTTGGCGTGCTAAACCCAATTTTTGCAGGGGAGTAAAATACGCAGAGCCCTAGAAACTTATGTCTTCAATTGATCTTTTATCTTCAAATTACTATATCTTTTACTGCTGAGAACTCATTGCAACGTCAAGCAGACTGAGGCCAACACAGAACGACGACCGAGAGAAGCTTCTCTAAGGGCAAGTTTTTCTCTTCCCGCAAAATTTACTCAAAGCTGTACTAGTTACCCCCTCTCATGCAGTTCTTGTTTTTTGTTCTCCATAAAACATGGATGGATCCCCTTTCTTAGCATTTTTTCATTATAGGCCTAGAAAGTGGGATCGAATCCTCTTTTTTGTACCCATTATTACAGCTTATTGTCGTATATGGTCAGCCAAACGAGTCACTAAGATTACCTTTCCTCCGGGAAACATTTAAGGATGTTAGATTAAACAGTTCGTGGTAACGAACTGTAGTAAGAAGCGACCCAGCTCAATAGCAACCAAAACTCTAAAAAATGGGGCTTTGATATCAATAGCTACATCAAAAGAATTGCATTTTAATGCTGATTTTAAATATATAAGTTTAATCAAGTTTAGTCTTACCCATCAAAAGTTACGAGCCTGAGAAAATTTGCCTTATTTTAAAAAATAGGGGGAAACAACCCCTAAAAGTCATAGAATCTGAACGAAAATCACACCATCAGATTCAGCGTATCAGAGAAACCTAATGTAGAAGTTTCAAGCTCCCATCTACAAAAATGTGGAATTTCGTATTTTTTGCCAGAAGACAAATCACGGGTGCGTGTTTATTTTTTTTTTTCAGGGGTCATCGTATCGACCAAGTAGTCCTAGAATATCACAAGAGGGCTCATTCTAACGGAAATGAAAAGTTCTAGTGCCATTTTAAGTGACTAAAAAAATTGGAGGGCACCTAGGCCCCCTCCCACGCTCATTTTTTTCTAAAGTCAACAAATGAAAATTTTGACATAACCATTTTGTTCTGCATAGTCAAAAACCAAAATAACTATGTCTTTGAGAATGACTTACTCCCCCACAGTCCCTGGGGGAGGGCTGCAAGTTAAAAACTTCGGCCAGTGTTTACATATAATAATGGTTACTGGGAAGTGTACAGCGTTTTCAGGGAATTTTTGTTTTGTTTTTGGGGGTGGTGTTGAGGGTAGGGAGCTATATGGGAGGATCTTTCCTTGGAGAAATATATCATGGGGGAACAGAATTTCAATGAAAAGGGCGCAGGAATTTCTAAAATTACTATAAAAAAAACAATGAAAAAATAAATATGGAAAAGTTTTTTTCAATTGAAAGTAAGGAGTAGCATTGAAACTTAAAACGAACAGAGATTATTACGCATATGAGGGGTTCTAAAAATACTTTAGCATAAAGAGCGAGGTATTTTGGAGGAGATAAATACTTCGCTCTTTATGCTATAGTATTTTTAGTAGTTTCAACTATTTATTCTACGGCCTTTCGGATTCAGGGGTCATTCTTAAAGAATTGGGACAAAACTTACGATTTAGTGCAAAGAGCGAGGTATTAACGAGGGTACAAACCCCCTCATATACGTAATAAAAATTTAAGAATATAAAAGTATGTTACGTAAGCTAATTCTTAAGTTACGTATATTTTTTACTAAAAACATTCGTTAAAAATTGAAATTTATAGTTGCCTTTTTTATGTAACCGAAAAATTGCAGGGCAACTAGGCTTTCTCCACCCCTTATTTCTAAAAAAAGTGTCTGAACAAAACTAAGAGAAAGCCATTTAGCCAAAAAAGGAATTAATATGCAAATATCATATTAATAATTTATGTGCGGAGAGCCAAAAAAAACATGCATTAATTCAAAAACGTTCAGAAATTAAATAAAAAAAAACTAATTTTTTAGCTGAAAGTAAGGAGCGACATTAAAACTTAAAACGAACAGAAATTACTCCGTATATAAAATGGGTTGTCCCCTCCGCAATCCCTCGCTCTTTACGCTAAAGTTTGACTCTTTGCCACAATTCTACTTTTTAAAACAATTAAAAGCTTTAGCGTAAAGAGCGAGGGATAGCGGAGGGGACAACCCATTTCATATACGGAGTAATTTCTGTTCGTTTTAAGTTTAATTAAGTTTTTGCAGGAATTGCATAAAAAAAAACTAGTTTTTTAACTGAAAGTAAGGAGCGACATTAAAACTTAAAACGAAGAGAAATTACTCTGTATATGAAATGGGTTGTCCCCACCGTAATCCCTTGCTCTTTACGTTAAAGTTTGACTCTTTGCTAGAATTCTGCTTTTTAAAACAATTCAAAACTTTAGCGTAAAGAGCAAGGGATTGCGGAGGGGACAACCCATTTCATATACGGAGTAATTTCTGTTCGTTTTAAGTTTAATTAAGTTTTTACCTTATTTCGTGCATTAAAAAAAAGTTTTTTTTAAAATGAAAGTAAAGAGCGACATTAAAACTTAAAACGAACAGAAATTACTCCGTATATGAAAGGGGCTTTTCCTCCTCAACGCCTCGCTCTTTACGCTAAAATTTGACTCTTTCTCTTAACTCTACTTCTTAAAACACTAAAAATCTTTAGTGTAAAGAACGGGGCGTTGAGGAGGAAAAGCCCCTTTCATATACGGAGTAATTTCTGTCAAGTTTTAATGTTGCTCCTTACATTCATTTAAAAAACTTTTTTTATTTAATTTCTGGACGTTTTTTAATTAATGCATATTTTGATCTTGGCTCTCCGCACATAAATAATTAAAACAAAATTTGCACATTAATTTTTTTTTTTAGCGAAATGGCTTTCTCATAGTTTTAATCGGAAAATTTTGAAAAAAAGGAGAGAGGGAGGAAGCCTAGTTGCCCCCCAATTTTTTGATTACTTAAAAAGGCAACTAGAACTTTTAATTTTTTTACGAACATTTTCATTAGTAAAAAATATACGTATTATAAATTAACTTACGTAACAAACTTCTATATTCTTATGTTTTTATTGCGTATATGAGGAAGTTCACCCCTGGTCGATACCCCGCTCTTTACACTAAAGCTTAAATTCTTTCTTAATTCCTTAAGAAAAGCCCTTGAATAACCAAGGCCATAGAATAAATAGTTGAAATTACTAAAAATACTTTAGCGTGAAGAGCAAGGTATTACGATGAGGTAAATCTTTCATATGCGCAATAATTTCTGCTCGTTTTCAGTTTTAATGCTGCTCCTCGCTTTCAGTAGAAAAAACTTTCTATATTTATTTTTTCATTGTTTTTTAAATAGTGCTAAAAAATCCTGCGCCCCCTTCATAGAAAGTCTCTTCCCCCATGAGAAGTTTTTCAATGGAAATATCCTCCCATGTACCCCCCATCTCAACTCTCCCTCCCAGACCAAAAACATCCCCCTGAAAACGTCCGTACACTTCTCAGTAACCATTACTATATGTAAACACAGGTCAAAGTTTGTAACTTGTAACCCCTTCCACGGGGCCTGCGGGGGAGTAAGTTGTCCCCAAAGACATTAGTTATTAGGTTTTCCGACTATGGTGAATAAAATGGCTATCTCAGAATTTTGATCCTGATAGCCATTTTGATTTCCGTTAGAATGAGACCTCTTGCAAAATTCTAGGACCACTGGGTCGATACGATCACCCCTGGGGAAATGAATAATAACAAAAAAAAAAAAAAAAACACGCATCCGTGATTTGTCTTCTGGCAGAAAATGCGAAATTCCACATTTTTGTATATAGGAGCTTGAAACCTCTACAATAAGGTTCTCTGAGACGCTGAATCTGATGGTGTGATTTTTGTTAAGATTGTATGACTCTTAGGGGGTGTTTTCCCCTATTTTCTAAAATGAGGCACATTTTCTCAGGCATGCAACTTCTGACAGTTAAGACTAATCTTGATGAAATTTGTATATTTAAAATCAACATTAAAATGCGATTTTTTTGATGTAACTATTCATATCAAAACTCCATTATTTAGAGGTTGGTTACTATTGAGCCAGGTCGCTCCTTACTACAGTTCGTTACCACGAACTGTTTGATTACAAACTTTTTTAGTTTATTTGCAAACTATTTAGAATTGATCGGGCGGTCTTGTCATTTTCAAAAAGCCATTTAACTTCTCCCGTTTTGTACCAGATATAAAGTTATTCATATTTAATGAAACTGACATTATTAGAAATTGTAACTTCTTTGTTTTTTTTTTTGGACAGAGCAACATTTTCTTTTTAAAGATCTGGAGAGGATAGTCCCTAACATCATTCTATTGTACCTGCTTGGAAAACATTAAAAATCCGTTAAAAAAAGCATGATTAAATAATATCACATCACTGAAAGTTTCCTATTGGGCTAATTGTTTTGATTAAAGTTTTTTTCCGATACAGGATACGTCTCATTAATCATGTATATACATTGAATAGCCAGCGTTTCACTTAGAAATTAGTAAAATATTATTAATTTTCTTTGTTTTGATCCAGCCTCTCCTTAGCTTTTCGAACAGTTGATACATTTAAGATCCCAGATCAATTTCAACCAAAGTTTCTTTGGATGCTCACTCTGATACTGACATAATGGACCCTTTGTCTTTGAGACTGTGAACTGATGCTGAGACTCGCAAGATGACGTTTATGGTATCGAACATCCTTAAAGAATCCTCCTCAGTTTTTCGGAGAACTCCTGTTTCTGAGCCATACTTTACTACTATCATTGCCGTGACTTCCAATATTCTTACCTTCTTTTGCAGGCAGTTCACCTTATTCTTCTATTAAATAAAAAAAGCTGTACAAAAAGTAATGAACGATGCTAAATCTAAAAACAAACAACAATTATTATGTATATGAGGGGCTGTTTCTAATTACACGGCCCGTGTGTTTCAGGAATCATTACTACAAAATTGGGACAAAAAGTCAAATTTTAGCTTAAAGAACCGGGTAGTGAGGAGAAAGAAGGCCCCCTCGTATACAGAAAAATTTCTGTTCGCTTTAAGGCTTAACGTTGCTCCTTAGTTTTACTAGAAAAAAGCTTTTATTGCATTTAATTTTCAATCGTTTCACAAATAATCTCAGAAAATCCATCCCTTCGGTTGAGGCCCCTCCCTCCATATAAAAACTTCTCCATAGAAATTTCCTCCCACGTAAAATTCTTCCCCCGAGCCTTTACCCCCGGACAATTCTATCCTCACTGCCAGTTACTTTTAGAAAATTTCTTGCTTACGATTTCTCCTGAAAATTATCGTTAGCTTACTTTCATTTCAAGAAAGGCTTGTTTTTATTTAATTTCTGATCATGTTTAAGGTCATAGTGGAATTCCCTGTATGGAATTTGTTTTTGGGAATTCCCAACCCAATAGAAAATTCCCCCGCCAAAACTTTAACCCTGGACCATTTCTCCTGATGGCGATTCCCCCATGGAGAATATATCCCCCGGGAAACCCTCCATGTAAGAATCCTCCACAGGTTTCCAACTCTAATTAAAATTTCCCTGGAAAGCTTCCCTAGTGCCTCTTCAAACGTAAAATCATTTTTCTCAAACTATCATTGTAGACATATACTGCACAATCATCGAAGCAATAATTTTTATCCGATTCTAGTTTAAATTTTACTAATTTACTTCCGTAAGAATTACTCTTATTTCTTAGAATCGATTTTTACTCGTTATTAAATAAAAAAAACAAGTTTTTTAAACTGCAAGTAAGGAGCGACAGTAAAACTTAAAACGAACAGAAATTACTTCGTATATGAAAGAGGCTGCTTCCTCATCAACGCCCCGCTCTTTACGCTAAAGTTTTTTACTGTTTTAGAAAGAAGAATTGAGAGAAAGAGTCAAACTTTAGCGTAAAGAGCGGGGCGTTGATGAGGAAGCAGCCTCTTTCATATACGAAGTAATTTCTGTTCGTTTTAAGTTTTACTGTCGCTCCTTACTTGCAGTTTAAAAAACTTGTTTTTTTTATTTAATTTCTGAACATTTTTGAAGTAATGCATGTTATTATTTTCCAGCTGTACTTTTTAAATTAAAAAAATACTTTAGTGTAAAGAGTGAGGAGTTGCGCAGGGGACAACCTCTTTCATTTACGGAATAATTTTGTTCGCTTTAAGTTTTAATGTCGCTCCTTACTTTCCGTTTAATTTTTCTTTTATTTAATTTCTGAACGTTTTTGAATTAATGCATGTTTTATTTTGTCTCTCAACAATAATTAATTCATGAATAATTAATTATTAATTGTTAGTAATAATTAAGTAAAAAAATTAAGATCAATAATCATCTCAAAATTAACACAAGCAAATATTATCATAAATCAAAGTGTAGCTAATTTCACGTGTAAAGCTTAGAGTATTAAGATGAAAAGGGTGTCAAATGCACACATCAACAATATTTTTGGAACGGCTTAACGTGTCAAGGCGAAATTTCCGGGGCATCATGAAAGTGATGTTCAACTGAACAAATATGCACATTTTAATATGCACAATCTAATTTCAGGCATGTGGTCAATTTTCGGGGTGATTTTTGGAGCTTCCATCTGTATGTTCGCCATAGATTGGCCCAAAGTTGAAATATTTAAACTTTTATATCTAAACTGACCTACCAAATAATGCTAGTAAATCCTGCTCTCCCTTCATGGAAATTTTCTTCTCCCATTACAAATTCTCGAAGGAAAGTTCCCCCAGCATATCCCCCTCTTCTCAACCCCTCCCCCAAACCAAAAAAATCCTCCTGAAAACGCCTGTATACTTCCCAATAACCATTACTATATGTAAGCACAGGTCAAAGTTTGTAACTTGTTGCCCCTCCCACGGGGACTGTGGGGGAGTAAGTCGTCCCCAAAGACATAGTTATAAGGTTTTTCGACTACGCTGAATAAAATGGCTATCTCAGAATTTTGATCCGTTGACTTTGGGAAAATAATTAGCGTGGGAGGGGGCCTAGGTGCCCTCCAATTTTTTTGGTCACTTAAAAAGGGCACTAGAACTTTTCATTTCCGTTAGAATGAGCCCTCTTGCAACATTCTAGGACAACTGGGTCGATACGATCACCCCTGGAAAAAAAAAAAAAAAAAAAAAAAAAAAAAAAAAAAAAAAAAAAAAAAAAAAAAAAAAAAACACGCATCCGTGATCTGCCTTCTGGCAAAAAATGCAAAATTCCACATTTTTGTAGATAGGAGCTCGAAACTTCTACAATAGGGTTCTCTGATACGCTGAATCTGATGGCGTGATTTTCGTTAAGATTCTATGACTTTTAGGGGGCGTTTCCCCCTATTTTCTAAAATAACGCAAATTTTCTCAGGCTCGTAACTTTTGATAGGTAAGACTAAACTTGATGAAACTTATATATTTAAAACCAGCATTGAAATGCGATTCTTTTGATATAGCTATTGGTATCAAAATTCCATTTTTTAGAGTTTTGGTTACTATTGAGCCGGGTCGCTCCTTACTACAGTTCGTTACCACGAACTGTTTGATATTTTTTTTTTAGAAACACATTATAAGTGTTTGACCGAGATCTTTGTTTAAAATAGGTAATAAAACTATAAAAGTCGACATGATCAAATAGTTCGTGGTAATGAACTGTAAGTAAGCAGCGACCAAGCTCAATAGTAGCTGAAACTCTAAAAACCAGAATTTTGATACTAATAGAGACATAAAAAGAATCTGATTACTTTTCTGATTTCAAATATACAAGTTTCATTAAATTTAATCTCAACCATCAAAGGTAACGAGCCTGAGAAAATTTGCCTTATTTTCAAAAAATTGCTCGAAAAATTTTCGTGGTGTCAAGGTCCTAACTGTAAAAATATGGAATTTTGTTTTGTTTTGTTTTTTTTTTGTCAGAAGGAAGATCACAGATGCGTGTTTATCTGTTTTTTGTTGTTTTGTTCCCAGGGGTGATCGTATCGACCAAATGGTCCTAGAATATCGTGAGAGGGCTCATATGAACGGAAATCAAAAGTTCTAGTGCCCTTTTTAAGCGACTAAAAATACTGGAAGGTTACTAGGCCCCTTCCTCCAGACCTTTTTCCACAAAATCGTACGATTAAAATTTTGAAATAGCCATTTTGTTCATCATAGTTGAATTTTTGAAAGTTTGAATTTTGTCCTAATTCTTTAAGAGAGACTCCTGAAACCCAAGGATCGTTTAATTGGAACAACAAGAGGCTTTTTTAAAAATTACTAAAAGACTTTAGCGTAAAGAGCGAGGTGTTGAGGAGGAGGCAACCCCTTCATATGCATAATAATTTCTGTTCGGTTTAAGTTTCAATGTTGCTTCTTGCTAAGGACATCTATTTTCAAGATTAGCAACCGTCCGACTTAGCTTCAGCAGGTAATCCGCAGAATACAAAATGGAAACATCAGTGCCCTTCACAATATATGAAGTTGGGATTCTAGATTGAGCTTTACGTTTCCTATTATTATACATGGTTGGGAGATTGAGAGAATCTTGCTTAATTCCTAGACTAACAGTAATTTCACAAGAACTCACTGAGTCGCCCAACTATATCCGAACTTTAAGGTTTTTATACATATAAAACAATAGTGCAATTAAATCAGGTGGTAACGAAAACATTAGTTACTTCAAAAGCACTAATTGCCGAAAACCTCTAGGCTTTTCCAGAAACTTTCAAAATCTGAGACAACGATTTAAGTACATGGAAACAACCCAATCTTCGGTAAAATTCAAATTAGATAAGAAACTCTCAACAACATCAACAACAATATAAACAACCAATAACTCAAATGTTTTGACCATACACAAGAAACTAATCAGACGGTAACAAGTACAAATTTGGCTGGGCTGAGGCCTACCCTTCTTTAAAATAGGTGTAATTACTCCCGTACAAAAGTTATTAGACTCTATACCAACCCTAAAAATCATCTGATTCAACAAAGAAAGGTGGACAAACAAATTTAGCTACCATGCTCTAAATGCTGAGTGATTACACCATCTATTCCTCACGAAAATTATTTCTTTAGTTTCCAAATAACATATTTAATAGACGATGGAGATACCATGATAGAAAAACATTTAAGCGTCGTCCCAAACGCAGAGACAATATTCCGTTCAGCTCTGCAGCCATTTTAGGACTAAAACATCTTAATTACTGTAGAAATGGGCATACCATCGACAGAAGTAGCCAATGAAGATGTACGAGGACTTGCTTTCAAACAGTTCATGGTAACGAACTGTAGTGAGGAGCGACCCGGCTCAACAGTAAAAGAAATTCTAAAAAACGGAATTTTAATGCTAAAGTATACATAAAAGAATCAGATTTTCATGCTGATTTTAAATATATTAAATAAAAAAAAACTAATTTTTTTAGCTGAAAGTAAGGAGCGACATTAAAACTTAAAACGAACAGAAATTAATCCGTATATGAAATGAGTTGTCCCATCCGCAATCCCTCGCTCTAACGCTAAAGCTTTTAATTGTTTTAAAAAGTAGAATTGTGGCAAAGAGTCAAACTTTAGCGTAAAGAGCGAGGGATTGCGGATGGGACAACTCATTTCATATACGGATTAATTTCTGTCCGTTTTAAGTTTTAATGTCGCTCCTTACTTTCAGCTAAAAAAATTAGATTTTTTTTTATTTAATTTCTGAACGTTTTTGAATTAATGCATGTTTGGTTTTGGCTCTACGCACATAAATTATTGAAATGAAATTTGTATATTAATTCTTTTTTTGACTAAATGGCTTTCTCTTAGTTTTGATCAGACGATATTGAGAAATAAGGGGTGGAGAAGGATGCCTAGCTGCCCTCCAATTTTTCGGTTACTTAAAAAGGCAACTAGAACTTTTAATTTTTTACGAACGTTTTTATTAGTAAAAAATATACGTAACTTAAGAATTAACTTACGTAACAAACTTTCATAACCTTATATTTTTATTATGTATACGGGGGGGTTTGTACCCTCGTTAATACCTCGCTCTTTACACTAAATCCTAAGTTTTGTCCCAATTCTTTAAGAATGACCCCTGAATCAGAAATGCCGTAGAATAAATAGTTGAAATTACTAACAATACTTTAGCATAAAGAGCAAGGTATTTATCTCCTCCTAAATACCTCGCTCTTTATGCTAAAGTATTTTTAGAACCCCTCATATGCGTAATAATCTCTGTTCGTTTTAAGTTTCAATGCTACTTCTTCCTTTCATTTGAAAAAACGTTTTCATGTTTATTTTTCATTGTTTTCTTATAGTAATGCTAGAGAATCCTGCGCCCTTGTCATTGAATTTTTCTTCCCCCATGACAGATTCCTCCAAGGAAAGATCCTCCAACATAGCCCCCTCTCCTCAGCCCCACCCCCAAACAAAATAAAATCCCCCTGAAAACGTCTGTACACTTCCCAATAACCATTACTATATGTAAACACTGGTCAAAGTTTGTAACTTGCAGCCCCTCCCCCAGGGATTGTGGGGGAGCAAGTCATACCCAAAGACATAGTTATTATGGTTTTCGACTATGCTGAACAAAATGGCTATCTCAAAATTTTTATCCGTTGACTTTGGGAAAAAAATGAGCGTGGGAGGGGGCCTAGATGGCCTCCAATTTTTTTGGTCACTTAAAAAGGGCACTAGTACTTTTCATATCCGTTAGAATGAGCCCTCTTGTGAAATTCTAGGACCACTTGGTCGATACGATGACCCCTGGGGAAAAGAAAAAAAAACATAAAAAAACAAACAAATAAACACGCACCCGTGATTTGTCTTCTGGCAAAAAATACAAAATTTCACATTTTTGTAGATAGGAGCTTGAAACTTCTACCGTAGGGTTCTCTGATACGCTGAATCTGATGGTGTCATTTTCGTTAAGATCCTACGACTTTTAAGAGGTGTTTCCCCCTATTTTCCTAAATAAGGCAAATTTTCTCAGGCTCGTAACTTTTGATGGGTAAGACTAAACTGGATGAAACTTATATATCTAAAATCAGCATTAAAATGCGATTCTTTTGATGTAGCTATTGATATCAAAATTCAATTTTTTAGAGTTTTGGTTACTATTGAGCCGGGTCGCTCCTTACTACAGTTCGTTACCACGAACTGTTTGATAAGTTTCATCAAATTTAGTCTTTGTCATCAAAAGTCGCGAGCCTGAAAAAAATTGCCTTATTTTAGAAAATAGTGGAAACACCCCTTAAAAGTCACAGAATCTTAACGAAAATCACACCATCGCATTAGTCGTATCAGAGAACCCTGTAGCAAAATTTTCAAGCTCGTATCTACAAAAATGTGGAATTTCGTAATTTTTGCCAGAAGACAAATCACGGGTGCGTGTTTATTTGTTTGTTTGTTGTTTTTTTTTTCTTTTCCCCAGGGGTCATCGTATCGACCAAGTGGTCCTAGAATGTCGCAAGAGGGCTCATTCTAACGGAAATGAAAAGTTCTAGTGCCCTTTTTAAGTGACCAAAAAAATTGGAGGGAACCTAGGCTCCCTCCCACGCTCATATCTCTCCAAAGTCAACAAATCAAAATTTTGAGATAGCTATTTTGTTCCGCATAGTCAAAAACCATAATAACTATGTCTTGGGAAATGGCTTACTCCCCCACAGTCCCTGGGGGAGGGGCTGCAAGTTACAAACTTCGACCAGTGTTTACATATAATAATAGTTATAGGGAAGTGTACAGTCGTTTTCAGGGGATTTTTTTTTGGTTTTGGGGTTGGGGTTGAGGGGAGGGAGCTATGTGGGAGGATCTTTCCTTGGAGAAATATGTCATGGGGGAACAGAAATTCAATGAAAAGGGCGCAGGATTTTCTAAAATTACTATAAAAAAAACAATGAAAAAATAAACATGGAAAAGTTTTTTCAATTGAAAGTAAAGAGTAGCATTGAAACTTAAAACGAACAGAGATTATTACGCATATGAGGGGTTCTAAAAATACTTTAGCATAAAGAGCGAGGTATTTAGGAGGAGATAAATACCTCGCTCTTTATGCTATTAAATAAAAAAAAACAAGTTTTTTTAACTGAAAGTAAGGAGCGACATTAAAACTTAAAACGAACAGAAATTACTTCGTATATGAAAGGAGCTGCTTCCTCATCAACGCCCCGCTCTTTACGCTAAAGTTTGACTCTTTCTCTCAATTCTTCTGTTTAAAACAGTAAAAAACTTTAGCGTAAAGAGTGGGGCGTTGATGAGGAAGCAGCCTCTTTCATATACGAAGTAATTTCTGGTCGTTTTAAGTTTTAATGTCGCTCCTTACTTTCAGTTAAAAAAACTTGTTTTTTTTATTTAATTTCTGGACGTTTTTGAATCAATGCATGTTTTGATTTTGGCTCTCCGCAGAGGAATAATTAAAACAAAATTTGCATTTTTTTTTGTTGGCTAAATGGCTTTCTCATAATTTTGATCGAATGATTTTGAGAAAAAAAGAGCGAGGGAGGAAGCCTAGTTGCCCTCCGGTGTTTTGGTTAATTAAAAAGGCAACTAGAATTTTTGATTTTTTACGAATATTTTTATTAGTAAAAGATTTACGTAACTTATAAATTAGCTTAAGTAAAGAACTTTTGTATTCTCATATTTTTATTACATATATGAGGGGGTTCCCCCCTTGTCAGATCCTCGCTCTTTACATTAAAGCTTAAATTTTGTCCCAATTCATTAAGAATGACCCCAGAATCACAAAAGCTGTAGAATAAATAGTTGAAATTACTAAAAATACTTTAGCGTAAAGAGCGAGGTATTAGGAGGAGGTGAGCCCCTCAAATGGGTAATAATTACTGTTTGTTTTAAGTTTTAATGCTGCTCCTTACTTCCAGCTGAAAGAACTTTTTCATATTTATTTTTTCATTTTTTTTTTTAAATAATGCTAGTAAATCCTGCGCTCCCTTCATGGAGATTTTCTTCCGCCATGACAAACTATCGATGGAAAGTTCCCCCAGCATATCCCCCTCTTCTCAACCCCTCCCCCAACCAGAAAAATCCTCCTGAAAACACCTGTACACTTCCCAATAACCATTACTATATGTAAGCACTGGTCAAAGTTTGTAACTTGTTGCCCCCCCACGGGGACTGTGGGGGAGTAAGACGTCCCCAAAGACATAGTTATAAAGTTTTTCGACTACGCTGAATAAAATGGCTATATCACAATTTTGATTTGTTGACTTTGGTAAAATAATTAGCTTTGGAGGGGGCCTAGGTGCCCTCCAATTTTTCTGGTCACTTAAAAAGGGCACTATAACTTTTCATTTCCGTTAAAATGAGCCCTCTTGCAACATTCTAGGACAACTGGGTCGATACGATCACCCCTGGGAAAAAGAAAAAAAAAACAAAAAAACAAATGAACACGCATCCGTGATCTGCCTTCTGGCAAAAAATACAAAATTCCACATTTTTGTAGATAGGAGCTTGAAGCTTCTACAGTAGGGTTCTCTGATGCGGTGAATCTGATGGTGTGATTTTCGTAAAGATTCTATCACTTCTAGGGGGCGTTTCCCCCTATTTTCTAAATTAACGCAAATTTTCTCAGGCTCGTAACTTTTGATGAGTAAGACTAAACTTGATGAAACTTATATATTTAAAATCAGCATTAAAATGCGATTCTTTTGATGTATGTATTGGCATCAAAATTCTATTTTTTAGAGTTTTGGTTACTATTGAGCCGGGTCGCTCCTTACTACAGTTCGTTACCACGAACTGTTTGATAGTATTTTTAGTAATTTCAACTATTTATTCTACGGCCTTTCTGATTCAGGGGTCATTCTTAAAGAATTGGGACAAAACTTACGATTTAGTGTAAAGAACGAGGTATTAACGAGGGTACAAACCCTCTCATATACATAATACAAATTAAAGAATATAAAAGTTTGTTACGTAAGATAATTCTTAAGTTTCGTATATTTTTTCTAATAAAAAAAATCGTTAAAAATTAAATTTATAGTTGCCTTTTTATGTAACTGAAAAATTGCATGGCAACTAGGCCTCCTTCCCCATCCTTTATTTATTAAAATCGTCTGATCAAAACTAAGAGAAAGCCATTTAGCCAAAAAAGGAATTAATATGAAAATTTCATTTTAATAATTTATGTGTGGAGAGCCAAATCAAACATGCATTAATTCAAAAACGTTCAGAAATTACATAAAAAAACTATTTTTTTTTAACTGAAAGTAAGGAGCGACATTAAAACTTAAAACGAACAGAAATTACTCCGTATATGAAATGGGTTGTCCCCTCCGCAGTCCCTCGCTCTTTACGCTAAAGTTTGACACTTTGCCACAATTCTGCTTTTTAAAAAAATTAAAAGCTTTAGCGTAAAGAGCGAGGGATTGCGGAGGGGACAACCCATTTCATATACGGAGTAATTTCTGTTCGTTTTAAGTTTTAATGTCGCTCCTTACTTTCAGTTAAAAAAAACTAGTTTTTTTAATGTAATCTACATCAAAACCGGACTTTTTGCTATCTTTTCAGCACTACCGAGATTATTTTCAACCAAATAGTAATGGAGGTTTCAATTAAGCTTCCCTTTTGTGTATAAACGTACTGTTTTGACAGGGTCTGATCTGTGTGGCCCGCATTAATGCCAAACTCGAAGCCGAATTTATTAATCTGTACACGCTTTTAGAAGTCTGGATAACGACACCAAATTTTCTTGCTTTCATGTTATACTTCTGACAGGAGCTACCGCTCTCTCCGCACACTTAGGAGCATATTAAGTCTCAGAACAGTTCACATTAAGTTATATACGAATCTAGTCATCACTAATATTTGGGTCCAACTATATCAAGTGGTAAAGAACCTTTACTTTACATAGAATAATATCGCCCATGTACCGGAAAAGATTACATTTTCCCTCGTCGCCTCAAATATCCATTTCGCGGTTCATGAGATGTAGAGGCTCCTTGGATCTGTAATGACAGACAGATGAAAATATAGTCACTATACACACCATTGCTCAATAAAGTAGCTTGTGTGACTTGAGCTAGTGTCAGAGTACACAGTCCGAAAATGGCTAGGTACGGTATGACTAGCCGTAATAAAAGAATACAGTTTAGGCTATCCTTTCAAAGCCAAGAAAAACAGGCCTGTAGAAGTGATTTGAGTATTGAAACCGAGAACTCTTAAGGTTTGTTAGGTCAAAGTTGAAGTTCCCAATGGTCAAAGAGCGAAAATTCATCCGAATTTAGTCTTTTGTTGATCTAGCAAGCTCCTGATCTGCTGTGTTAAATCGAACTTAGAATATGAAGTTCCTATAGTTTGCCAGAACATACCCATTTACCACGGCTAATTAGCACCGTACAAAAAACAGCCTGAGGTCTTGAGGGTGAAGGCTGGGAGACCTCTAATAACAACAAAACTGCCAGAGAGACGACCGCGAGATTTTGCTATTGGGTTTGTTGGGGAAATAAATTTACAACCGTCAGCAAATTTGAGGCCAACTTTCTCTTGAAATAAGCATTGCTCCTGAAGGCTTTGGATCCCAAGTAAATTTTCACATTAGAAACTTCATAATATTTAGAGCAAAAGTGTTAATTCCTTTTTATGATTTATCAGAGCTGTTTTAAAACTCAGAATGTTGAACATTCAGGCTTAACCTGGTAAAAACAATTTCAATAATTTTGATTCAGTAACTTTTGCAATTCTGTCAGTTTTTTGAAAATATGAACCATTTCTATCGACGAAAATTATGAACCATTTCTATCGACGAAAATTTCTACCAACATAACACCTCTTTTAATTTATGCAAAATTGTATTTGCTAATTGATTGATCATATAATATGGGCTCATGCAATGCATATTGCTTGTTATCTTTTTTAATGTCACCAAGACATAAATAAATCGTTCAATTATGCATACTATATTCATAAGTATGATAGTATTCGAAGTCTATTTAGTCAATCAAATTTTTGTCAAGTCAGATCTGTTGACTCTATTTGCAAAAATACCTTATCTCGGCAGCCTGAAAATACATTGTGTCCTTATACTTCGATATGTCCTGAAAGTTTTAACTTAATACCCTTAGCCGTCTGCGGAATATTGCAGACGTACTCCTTTGCCAACCTGTTGGCATATAGTGTCTTTTGGTTTAAATCTATATCGTCCTTCAGATGCCCTAAACGTTCCAACTTATTACCCTTAGCTGTCTCTGAGATATCGCAAATGAACCCTGTTATCAATAAAGATGCGCATAATGTCTCTAGCTTTAGTTTAACATGCAATGAAAGTGTTAACTCTTAGCTCTTCTAGAGATGTTCTAGATAAACTTTTCTGACAACCCTCATGTACATAGCATCTTTTGATTGAGTTACATGTCGTTCTCAACATAACCAAAAAATATCAATTTAATACATTTTGTCTTTTCTGACTTCTGAATCAGAAGGGAGTTCTGAACATCCCCCTTGAAACACCCTTCAATTTTCTATTTAAAACCCTTGTTCTTCCTTGATATATTACAGATACGTTTTTCCTAAAACCTGGGTGTACATTGTGCATTAAGATTCGGTTGAACATTCCCTCAAAGTCTCACCATAGCGTCTTTTGCCTCTACAGGTAGCCAGGATCACACAAGCCCTTCCTAATAATATAACTACACGTAAACAACATTATACACCAGCCTTACCCCAAGGACTCGGACCCCAAGGACTTACCCGGAGGTATTTTTATTGAACTTTTGACGGAGTAAAACGGGTATTTGAGAACTTTTATCAGATGTTTTAGGGCCGAGGAAGGATCGGCCTCAAAAAAGGGTATGGAGGGGGTGGGTTACCCTCCAGTCTCTAATGCCTTTTAGAAACAGCACTCGGACTTTTGATTCCGAATCAAATGATTCCTATTTGAAGTTTCTATGACCAGTCATTCCTCAAGAAGTGGACTAGTCAAAAGAAAAGAAAACTGTTTCCACTGTTTTGGTTTTGAAATTGATTTCTCCAATTCAGCGTTGCCCGATACAAAACATAGTATGAGCTTATTTTCTATTTAACTGATCAATATTAAATAACAAATGTTGAAAACTTGATTTTGCAATTGACATTGTAGTTTCGAAAGCGTCATGTCGGACAGTCAAAATACATTAAATGAAAATAAAAAACAAATACGAATGAAAGAAGTAATAATAATGATTTGGTACCAAATAAACTTTTCAGTACATTCTTAGTGGGAGTAAATCCATTAAGAAGCAGTTTTAATTTTCTGAGCCGAAGTAGCTGCATAGCAACACCATGGTTTATCTTTAAGAATGACTTAGTGCTCTGGATATAAAAGAAGTCATTTTTTTAAGTTGAAAAATCTATTTTCATATTCTTTTTCTTTTTGTTCACCCTCATCAATGGGAAAGTAATTACGTAAAAAAAACGGATTATTTGTTACGACGTCGTTTTTTGTGTAAAGGTTGGTTAGGCGATCCTTTAATTGCAGTCTCTGTAACCCTCTTTTCTTCTTTTATCTTTTTCTGCTTTTCTGAAAAGAAATTTGTCACGTTTAACTCCGCTAAACGAAAGTCCTATAAAGTATTTATTTTTAGACTCATATCCATGAAGTTCTCTTTAAAATCTTTTGGAGCTAATCTTTTGAAAAATATATTCCTTTTTCAATTTTATTATTCTTTTTTTTCTTCAACTGCTTTTTGTTAATTATAGACTGAAGAAACTAGGACACTATAAAGATTATATTGTTGGTGCTGTCTTACAAACCTTGGAAACTTGGAAACACTGCTCTGCAATGCGGCACTCGCGCAACGAATGAGCCTGTAAAGCTCCTCTAATGAGCCAAAAAAGTACAAACGAATATACTGTCAAACTGGTACTCATGAAATGATTCTAATGAGTTGGTTTTGAAAAAAGGGAAAATAGGGATGAAACCTTTTTATTGACAGTGAATAGATATAAAATTATTTAACTTATACAGTGAATAATTATTATAACATATAAATTATATGTGTTCGAAATATTCAGTTAAATAATTTTATATCTATTCAATGTCAATAAAAAGGTTTCATCCCTATTTTGAACTGTTTTACTTTCGTCATGGAAAGGCAGTGTGGTCTTCGAAGTTATCTATGAGAAGCTAGTGGGATGAATCAGTTCAATTACTTACTACTTTTGCACTATTGCCGGCAAGGTGTTTTCATCGACTGTTACGAATCAAAGGTGAAGGGGAAAAAGTAAAAGAACGTTCAGAAGGAAAAGATATTCAAAGAGGATGGACAAGGAATAAAACAGGAAGCTCGAGTACTTTCTGATAAAAAAAACGGCATAGTTATGAAGGGTTACAAAGTAAAATCTTTCTAGTTTTTCAGCCCTTTAGTGTGCTCAGTGGCTGCTTAAGCACCTAAAAGAAGTGTTTTTTTTATGTTATTTCCAAAAAAATTATAATTAAGTGAATTAATCAAAGTTAACTTTACTAAATTGATGTTAGGCTTGATTTTCAATTATTGATAATAAATATATGCATGGAAAAAATCGAGAGTAGTCCAAAATTTTGCTTTTATGACTTTCTTAATATTGTGTTTCATTACCATTGTAGCTAGTAGCTTGTATCAAACAGTTCGTGGTGACAAACTGTTAGTAAGTAGTTACGCGGTACAAAAGTAACCGAAGAAAAAATATTTCAATCAATAGACAAATCCAAATAATTGGATTATCAAGCTGATTCCAAATATATAAAAATCATCAAGTTTGGTGCTACCCATCAAAAGCTAAAAGCCGGAAAAATCTACTTGATTTCTGAAAAAGGAGGAAAACATCTCCTAAAATTCAAGGAATCTTACTGAAAATCACACCATAAAATTAATCTTTTCCAAAAAGTCAATTGTAAAAGTTTCAAGCTCCCACCTGTGAAACTGTGGAATTTTATATTTTCTCCCAGAAGAGAGATGAGGGGTGCCCCAAAGCCTCTAGGGAAACATCTCGTAGTCATGAAATTTCCCCATTGTTTTCGTATAGTGTTTGTTATTATGAAGTATACAGACATTTTTCGGGGGAAGGGTGAACTTTCTACTTGGATGATTTTTTACAGAAAAAGATTTCGTGGAGAAGACATTTTTAGGGTGGTTAACTTTCCAGGGAAATTTTAAACTGGCGGAATGGGCCAGAATTCCTAAACGAAATTATTTGTATTTGTCTTATTTTCTCTTTGCCGATTTTATTTTACGTATGGAGATATTAAGGAAAATTGTCAGAGGGTAAATCTTAACAGGGTATATTCGCGTAAGGGGGGATTTTCCACTATAAAAATTCTCTGTGGGGGAGTTTTCCAAGGCATAAAATTATCCAGAGGGAATTTTATTACGGGAGAAACTTATTCTTAGCGGCGCGGGGTATTTATAGAAAACTTTTTTTAGGGAGGAGGGGATTTCCGGCTGTTTATTTAAAAAACAAACATAGATCAGAGTCTTTTTCAAGTTAAAATGCACTAAGAAATTGTTTTCACAAGAAATATTTGTGGGAATTTTCAGCTAGAATGGAATTATCTCGAGGGAATTCTTCGGGTAGGTGGATATTTTACAAGTGAAGAACTTTCCATAGAGGTATGTCCCGTGGAGGGAAGGAATTTTTCTATAGAGGGATAGCAGGATTTCTCGGTATTATTAAAAATGATTAGAAATTAAATTAAAAAAACAAGCTTTGTGACTGAAAATAAGGAGCAGCATTAAAATTTCAAATGATTGGAAATGATGACTTATATGAGGGTGGTTACCCCTCTTCAATACCTCTCTCTTTACGCTAAAGTTTGTTTCCAGAACTTTTAGAAATGCTTATTATTCTAATTAAACCATCCTTGTGTTTCGGGAGTCGTTCTTAAGGGATTTGGACAAATAAGTCAAACTTACTTTTAGCGTACAGAACGAGGTATTAAGGAGAAATTAGCCCCCAAACCCTCATATACGTGATAATTTTTGTTCGTTTTAATTTTCGATATTGCTTTTTTCTTTCAATTGATGTTTTTCTATTAAATTGGTATTGAACCATTTACGGCACTAGTTTCCCAAAGCCTTTTGAGAAGGCATGGGCTGCTGGAGCACCTGACGGAAGTATGCTCTTCTTAATTGAAAATAGAGAATCTTCTTAATCTAATAAATATTTTAAGCTCTACTATCCTTTTTATGTAGCCGAAAAGATTACGCAACAGTAAAGTTTTTTTTTTTGCCGTTTGTGGTCCAAATTGTAATTTTCACCCAAAGAAAGTAAAGCTGCTAGAGCGTAAACTTCTAAGATAGCTTATTGATTTAAGGTTGTTGAATCAAATAAAAAACAAGTTTTTGAAACTGAAAGTAAAGAGAGACATTAAAACTTAAATAAACAGAAATTAGTCCAAATTTGAAATGAGCTGTCCCTCCTCAACGTACCGCTCTTTACGGTAGAGTTTGACTCTTTGTCACAGTTTTACTTTTTAAAACAATAAAAGACTTTAGCGTAGAGAGTGGAACGTTAAGGAGGGGACAGCTCTTTTCATATACGGAATAATTTCTATTCGTTTTGAATTTTATATTTGTCACTCCTCACCTTCAGTTGAAAAAACTTTTTTTTTGAAATTCAACAACCTTGATGAAACTTGGTGAAACTTATATATTTAAAATCACCATAAAAATACAATTTTTTGATGTTCCTATTGATGTCAAAATTCCACTTTTTAGAGTTTCGGTTACTATCGGGCCGGGTCGATTTCTTATTCTTATTGTTTTGTACGTTAATGAAGTCACCATAATATTAAAACATTGCCAAACGAACTGTAAGTAAAGAGTCCGGCTCAATAGTGACCGAAACTAAAAAAAGAATTTTGATATGGATCGAGATATCAAAAGAATTGAATTTTTATGCTGATTTTAGATATATAAGTTTTTATTAAGCTTCATTATACCCATTAAAGGTTACGAGCCTGATAAAATTTGCCTGATTTTCAAAAAAAGAGGGAAGACTCCCTAAAATTTATAGAATCTTATTGAAAATCACGCCATCAGATTCAGCTTATAAGAAAACTCTACTGGAGAGGTTTCAAGTCCCTATCATCAAAAATGTGGAATTTTACATTTTTTGCCAGAAGAAAGATCACGGATACGTGCTTACTTTTTTTTTCATTGTTTTTTCCTCCATGGGTGATCGTATCCACCAAGTGGGCCTGTAACATCGGAGGGGCCTCATTCTAACGTGAATGAAAAGTTCTAGAGCCTTTTATAAGAGACTGAAAAAATTGGAGAATCCCTTCCCATGCCAATTTTTTTCCCCAAAATCGTCGTATCAAAATTCTGAGATTGCTATTTTGTTCAACATAGTTAAAAGGGGAAATAATATGTCTTTGGAGATAGCATGAACCCCTTTCACCCCTGAGGAAAGGTCTTTAAGTTATAAATTTTGCCAATTATTTACGTATTGTATTTGTTCAGTCTTAGTATTTTGGGAAGTATGCAAATGTTTTTCGGGTGGGGAGAAGTTTCTATGAAAGGGACATTTTTCAGCGGGTGAACTTTTCAGGAAAGATTGTATGCTGGGGGAATTTGCTAGAATTTTTAAACGAAATTTCTTTGTATATCTTGCTATCTCCTTACTGACTTAATTTCACACTTGTTGGTATTAAGGGTAATTGTCCGGGCTAAATTTTCATCAGGATTGAATTGTCCAGAGGATATATTCGTGGGGAGGGGGGGTTTTTCTCTGGAGGTGGAGCTGGATTTCCAGGCGCTACTTAAACAAAAATCAGAAATTAAATAAAAAAACAAGTTTTTTTAACTAAAGCTTAGGAGCAATATTAAAACTTGAAACGAACGGAAGTTATTACGTGTAGGAGTTGTCTCCTCCTCAACACCTCGCTCTTCCTGCTAAAGTCTAAATTTCGTCCCAATTCTTAAAAAATCTCTTGACAGACAAGGGTCTATTAATTAGAACAGTATGAAACATTATCAAAAAGGTGGAAAACTTTAGCGTAAAGAGCAAGGTGTTGAGGAGAAACCATCCTCATATGCGTAATAATTTCTGTTCGTTTTAAGTTTTAATATTGCTCCTTAGCTACTTTCAATCGAGAAAAAAATGTTTTTTTATTTAATATTGAGAAATATTGACAACAAATATACTCTGACTCATCTAAGCTGCTCTCTCCACCATGGTCCAGTGTTCTCAGAAGCTGAAACACAAAACACGTCAGACCTTTTGAAAAACACACCAAAATACACCGAGTCTCGGGGGGAACCCAAGTTCCCAAAGTGCTAAAATTGCCCAAATGTGTGTGTTTGACAACAATTTTTGGTGCTAAAGTAAAAAAAAGAATGTGTTACAGCGCCCGCTAAATGTAGTTAGACTAGTTTTAGATCAATTCTATTTTTTTGTGTCAGGTTATTCCGAACTTGTCGCCAATATTTTGAAACAAGCACGGTAAAAAGGTGGTCCTGGCTAAATCAAACCTCGAACAAATCTTTTGAAACAAATACGGGAAAATCCAGTCCACACTTTGTATTAATTCCTTTGCATTTTTTAAAAATCCATATCATTTCGTCCATGACAAAAAGAAAAAAAAATGTATCATGAAAGTGCTACAAATTGAAGTACGGGCTACAGTGCTACATATGATGAAATAGTGCTAAAATAGTTCATTTGTGCTAAAATCAGACCAAGATTCGCCTCTAATCTAACTCTAATTTTACCTTCCTTACTTGGGGGTGATGCCCCTCCCCAACAAAGTGGAGAAAAATTAACATATATCCCATGCCCCTTGACTATCTGGACTCCTCTTGGCCAAACCCCCACCCACCCACAAAAATACTGGAGATTCACCCCTGCGTAAAACCTCACCAATTTAATATCAACCAAAACAAAGATATGTCAAATATATCCAAAAAAGCATAAATCTGCGTATAATTCAAGTCTTTTGACATCAAGTTAATCTGAGCAGTAATTGGAATAAGAAACTTGACAATTAAATTCCTTTAAGTTAGCGCTATTCTGTTTGCATCCTACCTAAACGCAAAACGCACTTGCAGAGCCAAGCGGAAATAAATTCCCCAAGTGGAGAGCGATGCAGAATAGCGTTCCACGCATTAAAGAGGCTCTTGTCGTTTTTATGTAAAGCCACGGCTGAGCCATGGTGATTTTGAAATTTTCGTCCGGTTCCGAACTTTCAGTTAAAATAAGCCCAAAAAAAGCCAATTTTTTTTTAAAAGCCTACATTCTTGCCCCACGCCCACTCCAAAGTTCAATCCGCGCCTGACGGCTAAAACAAGCCCACAGAGCGGAAAACAAGCCCCTCTGGTAAAATTGCCAATGGTCAGACTTGGCTGTTTGCCGTTAAATTATATACGTTTCAATACTTGAAAATTGATTGATAGCAAACAATTTCACTCTAGAATTAACAAAATTTCTCCGGCACTTATTAAGTTTTAAGTAGTAGCAAGTAGCAAGTGCCCAAAGGGATTGATAACTTTAAAAAAAAAAGAAAAAAAAGAATGAATGGCAAATGGTTTGCAAAGATGAACTTGAAATGTCAATTCAATTGACGAATGAAAGAATTTAGTGGCAACAAATTTTTATACCACTCTGCAGATGAAGCAAATATTGTCAAGGCTCTTAACCTTTGTTTGGTAACTGTAAACTTAATGCATTTTATTTTTTAATTTCCATAAAAATACGATTCTTTTAGTGCATATATTAATACCGTAGATTCGTTTAAGTTCGGGTTGCTGTAAACACAGTTCGATCCTTATTTACTATTAAATAAGAAAAAACAACTTTTTTTTAACTGAAAGTAAGGAGCGACATTAAAACTTAAAACGAACAGGAATTACTCCGTATATGAAATGGGTTGTCCCCTCTGCAATCCCTCGCTCTTCACGCTAAAGTTTTTAATTGTTTTAAAAAGTAGAATCGTGGCAAAGAGTCAAACCTTAGCGTAAAGAGCGAGGGATTGCAGAGGGGACAACCCAGGGGACCAACAAAAAAAAACTCAAACTTGAGGTGTAATTCAGGCAAATGATCGACGAAGACTTTTTGGCCTTTGTCCCCCTGAAACCTTGAGATTCTAATAATTTTAATTTTTCCTGTATTTCCATTGTTTTTTCTTTTATTTCCCCTCAAAATATTGTGCCCCTTCTGAAATAATTGTCTGTGTATATGGCTCGGACAATATCCCTGGCAACAACACAACATAAAAAACAAACCCTTGTGATTGAAAATCCTCCTGAAGTTGCTTAGAGGAAAGTAATTATGGAGTAAAAAATAAAGAAACATATTGTATGTCGAGAGACTATTACGATCCTACTGTTCTAATGAGTGAACGAAAAAAGAAAATGGTTTAAAGATAATTCCAAGGAAATAGGATACGCTTTCTGTAAGCAACTTTTATTATACTTCTTAACGAAAAAAGCTACCTTTTATGAGGTACTCAGGCACTTCTTTTAGGTCCTTGTAATAGTAAGCATGTATTCAGCAAGGATGATCAAAATATTTATCAAGATTTATACCAATTTTCATTAGACTTCTATATTTTCGTTAGAATTAGAATTTTCTTTTTTTTTTCAAGGCCTTTCTCTATCCCAAAGTATATCTCAGTGCAAGTTCCTGCGTGACCCACGTAGGGTATGTGATTTTAAGGAGCAAGAATCAGTTTTGTTAAACACATATTTAATATATAATGCTATTCTACAAAGAATTTTTAACAAAAATACTGTGACCGACGTTATCCTTCAGGCTTTTTTTTATATTTTACGTGTGGTTAAACAAAATATGTCTGAAATGTCTGACTATGAATATATTTTACTTGTCTAATTTCTTTGTGACAGCTCAAAATTTGACATAGAATCCCCTTGTATATGCGGCAGTCCATTACATGACGAGGTTATTTGCCTTCTCTAATTTGACATTTTATGAAGGAACCATGGAACTGGTTAAAAAAAGGGATGGGCTATTGGAGTAACGAAAGTAAATTATTGCAATTTAAAAATACTTTTAACATAAAAGTATAGATAAAACATTTATAGAAAGCATAAAGTATATATATCTATAAATCTATTAACATTTATAAATCAATATCTATATCTGTAGATCTATAAACATATATAAAAAACCTATAGAAAGTATGGCAGTCAATTTCTCTCTTTATAGAGAGAAATAATTTTGAAAAATAATTTTGAAAATAACTGTTATTCCACGATCACAACAAGATGAAAAAAAATGAAGATGTCACCACAAGCTTTTTCGCATGCAGACAATAATCTCTTTAGCACAAGTACCAATCTCCTAATTCTTTGCCTTCGGTCAGGATGCACCATGTGTGGTTGGGGGCAACTTATCTGATGCTTCCCGTGTTTTCCTCTACATTTCTCCTGATAACCATTTGGAGCTGGGTTAACTTTGGCGAGAGTTTTTCCGCTGATCCCCACTCCAAACCAAATAATCAGTGACACCAGGAATCAAACCCCTCCCTTGCTGATGCAAGACAGTTATCGCAATATGAATTAGCTATTTGGCCTAAGTGGCCCAATCTTTGAGTTCAGCTTTGAATCTCACGGCCTGCCACTGAAATAAGCAGTTAGAGAAACACTGTGCTACACTCAGAGATATACAGAGTTTACTTGCAAAAAAAGTAAATAAAATAAAATCTTGATTCTAAAACTTGTGAACTAGTCATGTTTTAAAATGGCAGAGTTGTATGCTTCTAATTTGAGCGTATGCTTAAAGATTATTGTGACTAGCTTATTTAATTATGCCACAAACGTAGGCCAATGAAATAAAAGATCATTGTTTACCACAAGATCCTAAGAAATTAGTCTCTCTTTTTTTCTCAAAGTCTTGAATTTTAGTCAAAGTTCTTCAAAATGATTGCTTAAACAAAAAGGCATTGAATTGGAATAAAATTATGTTTAGGCACCATAAGACTTCAACGTAAAGATTGAGGGCTAGAGAATGGGACAGCCTGTATTCATATAATGGTTTTATGTTCATAATAAGTTTTAATGTCATTTTTTGATTTCTTTGAAAACAAACTTGTTTTTCTTATTACATTTCTGTTTTTTTTTTAATTCCGTGTCCCAAAATCCATCCCCTGTTCAAGTTATAATGGGGGCTACTGCTCTAAAAAAAAAAAAAAAAAAAAAAAAAAACTTCTGCTTGCAGAAAAACTGTATATATCAATACTTGGAAATTAACTGGTAGTGTTCTAGTTTGGAGGTGTGAAAATATGCCAGAGGATTAACACACTTTCACTTTACGTCTTTTCATTAACACTCCTTACGCCAAAGTTTGACTCTTTCTCTTAAATCTACTTTTTAAAACAGTAAAAAACCTTAGCATAAACAGCGGGGCGTTGATGAGGAAGCAGCCCCTTTCATATACGAAGTAATTTTGTTCGTTTTAAGTTTTAATTGCGCTCCTTACTTTAAGTCAAAAAAACTAGTTTTTTTAGTTAATTTCTGAACGTTTTTGAATCAATGCATGTTTTGATTTTGGCTCTCCGCAGTTGAATAATTAAAACAAAATTTTCATCTTTATTTTTTTGGCTAAATGGCTTTCTCATAGTTTTGACCGAATGATTTTGAAAAAAGGAGTGGGGGAGGAGGCCTAGCCGCCCTCCGATTTTTTGGTTACTTAAAAAGGCAACTAGAACTTTTAATTTTTACGAATCTTTTTATTAGTAAAAGATATACGTAACTTACAAATTAGCTTACGTAACGAACTTCTATATTCTTATGTTTTTAATACGTATATGAAGGGGCTCACCCCCTCGTCAGTACCTCGCTCTTTACTCTAAAGCTTAAATTTTGTCCCAATTTCTTAAGAATGACCCCTGAATCACAAAAGCCGTAGAACAAATAGTTGAAATTACCAAAAATGCCTTAGCGTAAAGAACGAGGTATTAGGAGGAGGTGAGCCCATCATATGTGTAATAATTTCTGTTCGTTTTAAGTTTTAATGCTTCTCCTTACTTTCAGTTGAGAAAAACTTTTTCAGATTTATTTTTTCATTTTTTTTAAATAATGCTAGAGAATCCTGCGCTCCCTTCATGAAACATTTCTTTTCCCATGACAAATTCCTCCAAGGAAAGTGAAATTCCTCCAGATCAAAAAATGTTTTGATCTGGCGACTTTGGGAAAATAATTAGCGGGGGAGGAGACCTAGGTACCCTCCAATTTTTTTGGTCATATAAAAAGGGCACTAGAACTTTTTATTTCCGCTAGAATGAGCCCTCGCGCAAGATTCTAGGACTACTGTGTCGATACGATCATCCCTGGGGAAAAAAACAAACAAACAAACAAATAAACACGCATCCGTGATCTTCCTTCTGGCAAAAAATACAAAATTCCACATTTTTGTAGATAGGAGCTTGAAACTTCTGTAACAGGGGTCTCTGATACGCTAAATCTGATGGTATGATTTTTGTTAAGATTCTATGACTTTTAGGAGTTGTTTCCCCCTATTTTCTAAAATAAGGCAAATTTTCTCAGGCATCCCTCTTCCCCAGAGAAAGACTCCCCCCTAAAAAGTCCTATAACAAATAATGCATGTAAGCAATGGCAAAATTTATAACTTAGGATCCTTTTTCTAGGGGCTTCTGGGGTCATTTCATCTCCGAGGGCGTATTTATTGGACATCTAAACTATTATGAATCCTATGGCTATCTCAATGGAATCCAATGGCAATATCAGATGTCATTGGTGAAACAGGAGCGTTGGAAAAGGGATAGTTGCCCTTTGATCTTATGAGTAACTTAAGAAGGGTGCTAGAACTTTTGATCTTTATTCGGATGAGCCCACTCCCGGTTTCTTAAGATCATTGGCTTGATACGATCACCTACTTACTTACTTAGGTCTTTGCCATCCTTTTGGGACTTCTTGGGGCCACTCCTCTTGCTAGCTCATGCGTAAGGGCTCGGTACATTGCTTTATTTGGCGCAACACGTGATAACTGGTCTATCTTGACGTTGTCGAAGTAGAAGTTCTCCATCCATCGTTTTCGTGGTCTGCCTCTTGTACGAACGCCATGGAGGGATCATTCAAGGGTGATTTTTGGGAGGCGGCTTGGATTTATTTGCTTGACGTGGCCGAACCAGCTGAGTTGTAGTTTCTTGATTTTATTGAGAATGGTTTCAATGGACTAAAGCCTTTGACGTACTGCCACATTAGTGATTCGATCTGTGTATTTGATTCTAGCAATGTGACGGAGGCATCTCATCTCAAAAGCTAGTAGCTTCCTCTCGTCTTTCGCTTTCAGAGTCTATGTTTTGCATCCATAAATAACTATGGGAATTGTTAAAATGCAGACTAGGCGTATTTTTATTTTGTTGGATATTTGGTTACTTTTCCCGAGGTTGGTCAGTCTATGGAAGCTAAAGCTAGCAAATAAAAGTCGATGTTTGACGTCAAAGCTATTGCAATAATCTTAGGAGAGTTGGCTACCAAGGTACAAGATCTGGTTCAGACGTTTCAACCTGTATCCCACCTATGGTGATAATGGGCGGTTTGTCTGGTTCACGTCTCGTAGTTACCATGACTTTGGCCTTGCTGGCATTGATCTCCATCCTAAACGGCTTTGTGGTATTGTAGAGTTTATCAACTTGTTCCTGCAGGTCTTGTGCAGAGGTGGCTAGCACATCCATATCATCAGCATATGCAACATTGTCTCCTATTGTTGTGCGCGATATTCCGAATGCATCAATGACAGAACGGCATTTAGAAAGAGGTTTAAGAGATGTGGTGATAATATACAACCCTGAAGTACTCCTGAAGTCTTCTGACAACCCATTAGCGGTTGTCACTTGGCCTTGGAACTGGTTGTACAAACTCTTGATTTTTGGACTATCTCATAAGGAATCCCGTAGTTAAGAAAGATACCCCAGAGTTCTTCGTGCCATATCAGGTCAAATGCCTGACAGAAATCAATGAACAGTTGGCAAAGTTTTGCCAAAGTTTTTGCAATATTTTGTTCCATGAATTGTCGAACAACAAATATCTGACCAATTGCTGATCTCCCAGGGTGGAATCTGGCCTGATATTCTCCAATCACAAAGCAAGTTGTTGCTTGTATTTCTTGGAGTAAGATTTTGTCAGGACACGTGACTGATGGCTCGTCAGGCTGATCAGACAGTAGTTTCTACGCTTTTTCTTTTGAGCCCTTTTTGTGAATGGGTACAACATCAGCTTTGCATTACTTTCCGGGTACGTGGCCGGTTTCCCAAAACGCAGACACAATGGCACCGTATAGATCAGTTTCATCATCCGATTCGACATTGACGGTTTCAGCAGTGACTCCGTCTCGACCAGGAGATTTTTGTTGTTTGAGTGACTTGATTGCTGACTCGGTTTCAGACTTGAGTGGGGACGGTGGTTCGATCTATTTGTTCGGTATGGGGAAGTGGGTTAGTATTTATGGGTCCGCAGCTACTGGGGGATTCAGTTTATCGTTGAAGTATTCTTTCCATCATTTAAGTTTCATCTTTGAATTGCTAATCTGATTTCTATCTTTGTCCAGGATTATGACTGTGTGTCGCTCTTTTTTCCGACTTAACTCGTGTACCATTCTGAAAACTTCTCCGCCTTTCCACTTCTTGAAAAGTACTTCATAGTCCTTGCATTTCTTGCGCAGGCGGTTACGTAGTGCCTGTCTGATCTCCCGCTTTACTCTTCTATCGAGGAGCTTAAAAGAATTCCGGCTGTAGCGGTCGGATTCATTGCAAAGAAGTCGTTTTTCCTCGCATAGTGCATTGACCGCATCTATTATCCATGATTTTTCATTGGGGGTTTTCGTTAGAGGACGTCAGTCGCTGTCTGTATGACTGATGATGTGGCACGTCCGGTCAGGAATTCTATCTCATTAGCGGTGGTTAAGGGAGAATGATTTTCCAGGATCTCTCAGAATTTTTCAGAGAGAGTGGAAGTGTAGGTTTGCCTTTGGGATCCCGCAGTAGATTTACCCTGAATCTCGGGATATTTGTTGCTTTTGAAATTTTTTGATTCTTAGCTAGAACCTTGACATCAGGAGAGCGTGGTCAGGGTCGAAGTCTGATCCAGGTGTTCCTACTGTGTCTAGTACGGATGAATTCCAGCACTTACGGTATCAGCATATAATCAATCATGTTCTCGGTTTAATCATCTAGGGTTGAACCCCCCGTGATAATTATGGATTTGGTCAATGACACTTTGTAGCATGAAATAGAATTCATTACAGTCTTCTCCACTTCTAGTGGAGCCTGGGGAATGGACATGGATAACAGATATATTCTTGGCAGCTCTCTTCAATTGTAAAACTACCATTCTTTCTGAGACCAGGGTGAAAGAGATTGGAGATTTTTCGACAATTGATGGTACGAAAAATTCCACACCTGGTCGACAAACTCTGTCCTTGCGGTCGGACAACAACAGGGAGACTGCAGAGAGGTTTTTCTCACTCCTTTGGGAAGGTGAGTCTCATAAATGCCAATAACATACCAATTGCAACTTTTTGGATCTTTAAGGGTAAGAAGTTTTCTCAGCTTGGCAAGTGTTCGGATGTTTAGCTTGCCAAAGCGTAGGGTGATTTTGTCAGAACTGATTAGACGTGTGGACTTTCATCCTGATTTAGGGTCGTCCTAGGCCTAGGATCAACGGCTGCCACAGACGAGGTAGGCTCGTCAATTAATCCGGACGCGGTCGCAGACATTCGCATAATATTGAGCCATTTTTTGATGATTTCAAGAGAGATGATTTTTTGGCTAAATAGCTGGTGGTGGCAAGCCACTCCTCTCCACCACCTTGCAAAGGCCGTTGTTCCCAATCCAGATCCTCTGCCTTTCCACAGTTGTCCTCCTATAGTGGATCCTCCCACGATGGTGTTCTGCTTCACCACGCAATTTAAGCTATAGCTAGGAGAAGATTTGTAGCTTACGGGACGTGTCCACACGCCGGTGAGCTGTGTTGAGTGTACTTCCGAGGGGCCTTCTTCCTTCACCGCGTGTATTTACAGTCTCTGGACGAGGGTGTCCCAGTTTCAATTATGGACCCCCAGGGACTGGGTCCCCCCTTGGTCTGCTCCTCCAACTCAAGTTGCTTGAAATCTCTAGAGCATGGTTTTCCAATGTGCTAAATCTGATGGGGTAATTCTCATTAAGATCGCTTGAATTTTATGGGTATTTTCTATCCATTTTTGAAAATTAGAAAATTTCCACCATAAAAAATTCTTTCACTGGTTACATTAAAATATGTGTGACTTTTAAGATAGAGCTTTAGCATAGGAACTTTTAGTATTAGCATTTAGCATCGGGGGAAATATTTTTTCTTAGAATATCTCAAATCTTTTCAAAATAGCCTTTGCTGCAGTCTTTTTCTTTAATAAGGTAATGAATTAAATAAAATTGGTTTTTTATTTCAAATGACTTTTTGCTACAAATGAACAAACCTTTTTAGCCAGTCTCGTAATTTGATCACTAGACTAATAGCCTAATGATTTCCAAAGTGACTGTATTCAAAAATTCTTATAAACTTTGATTCAGCGTTTTAAGATACAGATCTTTAAGTAAAATTGAACTTTTATTGATCAATACGAGATAATCAGGGAAAATCTTCTATGAAAAAAAAATCTTTCGCTGGTCACATTAAAATATGAAGTGGCTATTAGCACAGTTACTATTGAAGAAATTTCCAAGGTCTTTCGGCGGAAACATATTTTCTTAGAATTGCTCAAATCTTTTCAAAATAGCCTTTGCTGTAGTTATTTTCTTTAACAAGGGAGTGAATTAAATAAAATTAACTTTTTATTTCCAACTAATCAAATTTTTTTCGTCTGTTTCATACCTTGCTCACAACGCTAATAATAAGTTCCCAAGTGACTGTTCAATATTAAGCTGAAATTCAAAAATTCTTATGAACCCTCTCTCTTAATAGCAGAAAGTTCTGTTAATTATATCGTAGTAGAACCTATTTTGTGTATTTATTTTACTACTAGTTTTCACGTTGAATGTAACATAGCTTCTATAGCCGACAAAATTATTGGTAATTGAGGCGGTATGTTAAATTCTTTTAATGATGATAAACATTCAAATTTGTGAAGTAACAGCCCCTAACAGACAAGAGAGTTTCTTTCTTCTTTATTATGTTTAACAACTTGCGAAAGATGGGGCAGGGGCGGGGTCAAAAATATGAAAAGTGATTTTAGGTACAATTTTTTTACGATGTTCAGAGGGGACTTTAGAATCACGTTCGATAGAAACCCTAGTTTGTAGTTAGTTTGTAGGGACTGCATGCATCCTTCGTTAAAATGCACCACACCCCAACATTATGGTCTTTGAAACTGAAAAGCTGAACATATAGTTTTGTAAGTTTGAAGTCAGTTTCATATCGAAAATTTTTTACTGTATAATATTTTGGTCCTTTCCGGCCGAAAAATCTTTATTCCACACGATGGCAGAAAAGATGTTTTGTTGTGGTGCAATCTCTTTCAAACAGAGATGATAAGATAATATTTATTTTCAAAAGGCTATCACAAGCCCTATAGAGTCGACTTTGCTTTGTATGTCAGTAAAAGTGAAGAAAAAAAATTTCAACACTTAAAAACACTTAAAATAAAAAAATTAAAAGGCAAAATCATCAAAGATAAAGGGCCAATTAGTAAACTTGACAATTAAATTACCAAAACATTACAATAAATCAAAAATAAAAACGGCAATAGAGGAAAATGGGATTTTGCCTAGGACATAATCACGATTTATTATTAAGGTGCTCCAGAATAAAGGGGATAAAACTTTTACGTAACCTGTCTGTAACAGCATGGATCAGAGAGTAAGTTGGAATTGCTAAGGAGGCTGACCGGGGGATTCGGGGACTAATGGGATTGTGAAATTCAGGGAGTGGTCCTCAGTACGGGGATTAAAATCCTAACCCAATGTTTGGATTAATCTAAGAATCTAAATATGACAGTAAATTCCACTAAATTACATATAATGACGATCAACTTCTCGAAATCTACTCTTGTTTTTTGCGACCCAGTCCCACCCTAGTGAACCATGTTAAACTCCTTGGTGTCACAATTTCTAATGATATTAAGTGGGACACACATGTTTCCAATATTGATAAGCAAGCTAATGTTTCACTATGCATGTTTAAGCTGCTAAACAAATTTAATTGTCCTTAGATACATTCCCTCCGTATTTACTTGTCCTTTATCAGGCCGTTATTGGAATATGCATGTCTGGTCTGGCATTCGCAACTTTCAAGTGAACTTAGTGACAAAACTGAGTCGGTCCAAAAGCGTTCACTTTTAATATTCCTATGACATACTTCAAAAATCAACAAGTCGTCCACATATTTCCATCTTTGGGGAATTCCTTGCTAATTTCGTTAATAATGACAAGAAATAAGGGTGGTCCCAAGAAGGTTCCTTGAGGTATTTCACTGCACCTAGGGAGGGAGTTAGAGTAAATATTTTTGTATTTTACAACAAGTGATCTGTTTGAAAGGAGCGATATAACAATATTTACTAATAGTGGGTCAATTTCAAAGTTATCCTGTAGTAAACGAAGTAGGATATTGAGGTCAACTAAGTCAAACGCTTTTTGAAAATCGACTAAAACCAGATTTAGCCCAATATTTGGTTTCTTTAGTTCACTTAGGATGGTGTAAACCAAGTGTACAAGGTACACTGTACAAGTGTACAAGTGTACAAAGTGGTGGAGGTTTTCCTTAAATTACCGAACTGTCGGACGTCAATGCGTGGTATAATTTTTATTTTAAGCCAGTCACAAAGGAACCCTTCGTAAAGCTTAGAAAAAACTAGGATGAGTATGGTAGGACGCATGTTGGTTATAGTCAGATTGGAAGATTTCTTTGGGATTGGTGTTATAAAACCAAGTTTCCAGCAATTTGGGAACTTGCCAAATTTCGTAATTTGGTTAAAAATATCAGATAGAGGTCCAGGAATTTTGTCTGAAAAGTCTTTAACCAAGTCAATTGGGATGTCTAATGGGCAAGTACTTGATTTTTTGAGCTTTCGGATTTTATTATAACATCAGAGGGAGAAATTTGAGGGAAAGAGGAGGAGGGAGGAATAGTTTGACCTGAGCCAGTGAAAGGGGGAAGAATTTGTACTATGGACAAAAGATGCAGGTTCAAATCGTTGGCAATCTTATAAGGAGGCTCAGGGAGATGAAAATTAACTTCAACAGGGCTTTTTCCTCAAATCGCTTTAATTTTCCTGTACCATGGTTTGGGCTTGTTAGAATACAGATCCTTAACTTTACTATTGTAATACTCAGAAGCTGCCTTTCTCAATTCTCTGTTCAGGGACTTTTTTAGATTATTAGCCTGTGTGATATGTCCTTGCTTGAACAAATTGATTTTTTTCCTTATTATTTTTTTAAAAATCTTAGTAATGTAAGGTTTATCGATAGAGCATGTTTTAATTCTTTTCACCGGAAAATGGGCTTCAAAATCACTCCTCAATAAATTTTGGAAGGACATAACCTTGTAGTTGATCATTTGTTTGGTACACAGGGGACCAATTTTCACTAGTGATCCAAGACCCAAAATTGTAGAGTCCCGAGTCAATTAGAGGTCTAAAGACGCTTTCAGTAACAGTAAAGGAATGTTTAACTGTAGCTAGTGGAGGTAGGAGTAGGCTAAAGTGGTAACTATCCCCGAGAGGGGGCAGAATGGTGACGGGTCTGTAGAAATTTGACGTATTGGTGCATATTAAATCAAGAGTAGAGTTTTCTTTGGGAATAGGGACTTTTACAATTTGTTTTAGACTAAAAGTATCAAACCATATTGTTCACTAGTACATATTACTGTCAAAACCTTTTGTTCATAGAGTTTTGTTTATTAAGCTTACAGAATTTTACATATTTACATAGTAAATCGCCATTAATACCATATTTTTTTCGTGTACATGTTACTATCAAAATTAGTTTGTCTCAGAGTCTCGATTACCATTGGCAAAGGGCTCTTTTTGCTGGCATTTTATATGCTCCTGGTACCCACTCTGTACGCTAAAGTGTTACTTTTGCATAATAGTTCCTTGGAGGTAAAATAAAAAAAGAAGGTTTCCATATGTAAGTAAAGAGCAACATTAAAACTAAAAGCAAAAGTTAATGATACCAGGGGTTGTCTTTTTTTTGGGGGGGGGGGACAGAGGGGGCACTTGCTCCTGCGTAAATAGCTTTGAAAGCCACACTGCTTTTCCATCATAAACAACAAATTACAAGAAGAAAAATTGGAAATTTTTTCCTTAAGACAGTGGGATTCCAAAATTTAAATGAACAATCTGTCCCTATGTCTAAGGGCTGTCCTTAGCACAACACAAAAAAAAATATAATAGAGAAACTTAAATTAAAACACAAATTTTAAAACTAAAAAATTTTGGCTCTTAAAGTTTGGAATTCCATTGTCTTGAGGAAAAACTTCCGTTTTATTTGACATTGTAATATGCTGTTTATGGCACTTGCTCCGGGTGAAAATTTTTTAGGGAATTGAATTTTTAATAAAATGAAATAGATGACGCAGTTGGCAGCAAGTAACTTTGTTACCCTCGTCAGCTATTGGCTCACTTTTAAGAACAATGTTATAAATCGAGAAATCGGACTTGCTTAAATAATGAAACATCCTTGAAAAGACATGTAGACCCAAAAGCGAAAATTTATAAGTGTTGTAAATGATAATTCGTTGGAAGAAAAAGAAGTTTTTTTTCCCACCACCTGAACAATTAACAAATCTACAACACAGACCATCATATAAGACTAGACCAATAAGGGTAGCTAAAACAAAGAGTATTGGCAAATAGCCTGAAGTAATTAATTTCTATTATGAAGTATAAAGAAAAATTAGGTTAGGAGATAAGCGACAGGGAGAATCGAAACGTGTCAAAATTGAAAATGGTAGCTATGAGAACTAAAATGATGATTCTTTGGAACCACCTGAACTATTAAACGTGATAAGACTAAGAAAACACCCTGAACAAATAACAACCTGGACTATCAAATGGGACAAGACCAAAAAAAGCGAGATTTTTTAAATGTTTAAAATTATAATTCGTTGGAAGAAAAACAAGGGTTTGTCCCACTGCCTGAACAATTAACAAATCTACAACATGGGCCATCATGTAAAACTGACAAATAGGGGCAACTATAGTAAAGGGCACTGGCAAATTGTCTGAAGCAATGAAAATTGAAAATGAAGAGGAAAAAAAAGTGGAGCTAAGAGATAAGGGACAGCGGAGTCAAAAAGTGCCAAAATCAAAGATGATAGTTATGATAATTGGGTATAGGATTTTAACATGAATAAGGAAATCGAAGCTAAAAAAAATGTTAAAAAAAAGTAAAGTTTCGGCAGTATGTATTTCAAAATGACAAAAGACAAGTTGGGGCAAAAGTCGATGTTGAACAGCCTTAATTTTTGAAAAAAATATTCATATCAGTGACGTCTTTTTTGCATACATCATTGCAGCATTGCAATGACGCTGTCACACTTATTTGGAAAAAATGCAATATGTGTTTCATAATGACAAAAGACAAGCCGGGGCAAAAGTTGATGTTCAATATTTTATGAAAACCTCAAGTAATGAAATAGCTATAAATAACAACACTAAAGTTTATAAAAACGTTAGCGAAGAACCTCACACTGCATCAGCCTCTCTTAAAAAACAAAGATTCGGGGTTATGTTTTTGATAATGACGAAAGACAAGCAATGACAAAAGTTTAAGGTAAAAAAAAACCATAATTTTACAAAGGCTGTAATTCTAATTTAAGGTCACTTAGATTGATGAAAAGGAAGCATAGATAAATGTGATTAGAAAACTAGTGAAAGTGAGAATCGCAACAGCTAAAGAAAAACGCATAGAACAAACGACAGCAAGAATCACATTTAATTATAAAAGGAATTTTGGACACTGATCTGTGGTTGGAAACTGGAAATGACGTATTTGCTATCTATAACGCACTAGCAAATTAAGGGGAAGAAATGTATGAATCTAAACTGAAAAAGCAAAAGGCGCGGGAAAAATTTCTAAGGTAAAAATGAACAAGAATGGACCATGAAATCTAGGGTTGGAAAACGAGGAACAGTGAAGACTTGCTACAAAAACGATCTAAATAGATCAGGACTTTAAGAAAGAACTTGTATTTTGCATAGGGTGGCAGTAACGAACTTGTGGTGACGTCATGTCATCAAGAATCTCGGCACTATGAACTATCATTACAAGCGAGCACTAATTGTGTAAATATTTATTTTATTTATCTAGAAAACATCTCCATATTTTTCCCGAAAATTGGTTTCCTGGGATTTTCTTGCCTAAAAATTTGAACTATATAGGTTAGAAGTTTGAAAAAATTCGTTGAGAGCCCTAATTTTTGAATAAAAGATTCATGTCAGTGCCGTCATATTTGTGAATACATTCAAAAAGCATACATACGTTATATTTGTCTCAGGTAAAATTACACAACAAATAAATGATTGGCAAGAAAAATCGTATGATTTACGTCATCTTTATGGGTATATTTGAAGAGAATAAATTATATACTTCCCCTTTTCCAAAGAGTGAACATATCGTTTTTATATCTATGACACATACGATATTAAATAAGAAACATCGCTAATTATAAAATACAGAGTGCGATTATTCTATTTACAAAAGGTGTTTTAAGTAGTTTCATAATGTCTAGAGTAAGTAGAGCAAGGAAAAAGATTAATTATAATGCCTAGAGGACAAATGAAGCAATAGATCATCAAACGTGACAAGTCCAATCCAGTCGGACCGGATCTGGCTAATCCGAACAGCTAAGATAGACGGTAATGAAAAAATTTAATGTAGTGATACACGGTAATAAAGAACAAATAAATATACAGTCAGAATACTTGCGTCAGCGAAAATTACAATGAGTCAAAAACAAAATGAAGAACAAAGAATATCCGGTTCGAAGATAATCGGCAGCAAGGATGAAAACAAGTCAAACCAAAAGTAAAGATCAAAGAAATATGCGGTTATAATACATACGATAACAAAGAGTGGAACAAATTAGGCATGAAAGTGAAGAACGAAGAAATAATTGGATAAAATATATACCACAGCAACAATAAAGACATATGCGGTTAGACCGCCGGGCTCTGTTTGTACTATATACTATCTTTATGATTGAACAATAATTATATACTTACTTTATTTTTTCTCAAAAACGGCTACATATATTTTCGGAAAAATTGTTATCCTGATATATTCTGGGCTACAAAACGATCTAACTGGATCAGAAGTTTAAAAAAATTCGATAAGAGCCCAAATTTTGGAAAAAAGGTTCATGTCAGTGGCATCCTTTTTGTATACATCATTGCTGTATTGCAATAACGTTGTCAAACTTATTTGGAAAAATTGAAGATTTTCATGCATAGAAAAATTTATATAATTGCTGAAAGAGCAAAATACTGGTAATTGAGAAAAAAAATTGTTTATACTTTGACAAGTGAGTACAACAATTCAAAAACATTAAAAAAAACAAAAGTTTGGAGCTTAGTAGAAGTCGCTGTTAGAAATCGGACTTACTTGAATAATTAAATAAATTTGAAAATTGAAATAATGATTCTCTGGAACTACCTGAGCTTTCAAACGTGGTAAGACCCAAAGAAAACACTGAAAAAATTAAATTCACCATGGATGAAAGTCAACAACCTGGACTATTAAATGAGACAAGGCCCGAAAAATGAAAATTTACTAGTGTTATACATAATAATTCGTTGGAAGAAAAAGAAGTTTTTGTTCCCCCACCTGAACAATTAACAAATCTACAACCTGGGCCGTCATTTAAAGCTAGACCAATAAGGGTAACTAAAGTAAAGGGCATTGACAAATTGTCTAAAATAATGAAAATTAAAATATAGAAGGAAGAAAAGTGCGGTTAGAAGATAAGTGACAGCGGATTCAAAACGTTCCCAAATAGAAAATGATAGCTATCATAATTAGGTTTGGGATTTTCACATGGATAAGGTGATCAATGCTTTCCGCCTTTACAATTCAAAAGTCTTAAAAAAAAAACAAAATTTCTAAGCAAGGTAGAAATCAGTGTAAGAAATAGGACTTGCTTCAATAATCACATATTTTTCTAAGATATCTTTATGAAACGATCAATTTTATTTGACAATATCTTTTTAAAAGGGAATTTGCAAAGTGTTTGAATTAATAAAAATCAAACATGAAGATGAAAGAAAATGGAATTAGAAGGTGAGTGACAGCAGGAATCAATACGTGGCAAAACTGAAAATGATTGTTATGATGATTGGATTTGGAATTTTGACATGGATAAGGTCATCAATACTTACCATACCTTGGTTAAGAAAAGACATTTTCGGCGTTATGTTTTTTATACCAACAAAAAGACAGCACAAGATACAAGCTATAGGCAACAATGAGAATGCATGTATAGAAGCCTGCTGGGTGCCGGGTCCGATGGTGAAGCCGCTGGTCTTCTGGTACTATATATACTATCTTTCTAAGTGAATAATATTTCTGTACATATATATTGAATTATTTTTCTAGGAAACAGCTACATATTTTTTCAGAAAAATTTATATTATGGGATTTTCTGGCCTATAAAACCGATCAATATAGGTTAGAAGCTTGAGAAATTTGTTAAGAGCCTTAATTCTTGGAGAAAGATTCATGACAGAGACGTCATATTTATGAATGCTTTCGAAATTCATATATACGTTATATTTGCCTGAGCAGTGGTTGTATCGCTTTCAGTGTCTATGATGCAGGCAAGATTACAGAAGAAACAAATGATTAACAAGAAAAAAAGTATATGATTGACGTCATATTTATGAGTACATTTCAACAAAATAAGTTGTATCAGACTCACCCCCCCCCTAAGAATGAATGTATCGTTTTTATGTGTATGACGCATACGACTTTACAAAAGGAACAGAGCTTAGTATAAAATACAAATTATAATTAGTCTATTCACAAAAGGCGTCTTAAGTAGCTTCATAAAACCTTGGGTAAATAGAACAAGCAAAGAGAGTAATTATAATGCCTAGAGGACAAATGAAGAACCTAGATAATCAAGCGTGATAAGACCGATCCGATCTGAACGGATCTTATCAATCCGAGCAGGTAAGGTAAAGAGCATTGAAAAACAAGTTTAAAGTAATGATAAAGAAAAATCAAGAAGAACAAAATTACAGTCAAAATATTTGCGTCAGCAACAATTACAAGGAGCGAAAACAAAAGTAACCTACAGTTCAAATTCGCCGTTTACTTCATCGTTATTTAAAATCGCACTTTAATTCAGCGGCATTTGAACTTCAAATAATTTGTTCAAATTTTAGATTTAAACACTGTAAAAAATCAAAAATTATGATCTTCAAACGTTGTAGGAATTTCAACTGATCTGTTCACTTGTGAATCAGTGTATATCTTGTTTGCTTTTTAAGTGTGAAAAAAATATATGTGAAAAAAGGGATGGTGAATCAATGGTATTAGGATGATTTTCCCCACAATTATAGGCCATTTTGATCTCTTCAGGGAGTATGACAAAAATCGGATTCACGTTGTTAAGGTGTATAAAACTATACAGACCAAAAAAAGATTGACAGGGGGACGACGACAAAAGAACATGTGGTATACGTCCTTTCCTGGATCTTAGAAATAGTTGGAGAACCTTTGTTCCCCGACATCAGCAGTTGTTCCTTTATCTAAATTTGATTCACCTCTATGTTTCATATTGATAGAGGCTATTGTAAGACAATTTTTGTACAGCTTTTAAACAGGATCTGTTCCTTCAGAGCAAACCGATACATCTTATTAGAGGCTGGAAATCTTGAAAACATTATTGTTTGCAGAATACTATTATCAGCATAAATGATTGTGACCTAATATCGTGACCGATTACCCTACTCTGCAAGAATTTATTACACCATCCCAATGAATTGTTTGCTAGGATTTGTTTCTTTTCCATTTTATGTATTCACTACACACATTAAATGACCTTTAGATGAAACCTGGTCAAGAATGAACTACCGGGAATCAGGCAGCCGAATCACTCAAATATGTATTATGCGTCAGAGAAGCAACTTTTCATAGGAAACGTGCTTAATGTCATATTGTAGAACAGCAGCGTGTTACATCATCTTGCGTATGAAGATGTAACTTTGTCAAAAATTGCATATTCTTTTAGTTTTATCATGTTTAATTACAAGAGTCACTAGACTATATGGTGTCGTTTTCTTTCAAAAATACCCTTAGATACCTCTCGTTGAAGTTACAGTGCCAAACTAGCAGCATTGAAAAAGAAAATGATAAGCAATGATGTTACTTCCTCCAATGTGAAAAAGTAAATTTTCTTCTTGCTCAAAACGGGAGACTGTAGCACCTAAGAAGGGTTGTCGGCTATGGATATTCAAATGGTGGAGTTTTCATTTCGATTTAGCCTCTTTGTGTGGTTTCAGGCTATCATTTGAAACTCCCCAAAGTTTGTTTTCACTAAAACAAAAACTATTACCTGTTAGATTTATGGAAATCTCAGTTATCATTCCTGAATCAGCTTTACATTGTAATTCTTCTTCATTTGACAGTTATTTTCAACACTAATTTTAAAATTCTCAGTATTTACGAGCTGAACTTCAAGCTTTGTTAGGTACCTAACCACAATCATGATAAAGGCTAGAAGGGGTTATGGGGAGCACTTTATAAAAACAGGTAATAAGACGGTTGTGGTTATCATATAGGCATTAGCTGGATTTTTGTAGGAGGTAAATTATTTAGCATGATACTTATTAGACTAAAACATGCTTTAGACAATGTTCAAAAAACGAATTTAAAAAATAGCAGGGTTTAGAAAGAGGAGAGTATAAATACTCAAATTTTCACTCATAGGTGAATAATTGAGGATTTTCTGAGTCATCAGACCCCTTTGCCTCTTTGTCCTAGAGGTCATAAATAGAAACACTACCGAAAACCTTCAGTGAAAGTCTTATCCTTATATGACATTAAATAAAAAGAAACTAATTTTTTTAGCTGAAAGTAAGGAGCGACATTAAAACTTAAAACGAACAGAAATTACTCCGTATATGAAATGGGTTGTCCCCTCCGCAATCCCTCGCTCTTTGCGCTAAAGTTTTTAATTGTTTTAAAAAGTAGAATCGTGGCAAAGAGTCAAACTTTAGCGTAAAGAGCGAGGGATTGCGGAGGGGACAACCCATTTCATATACGGAGTAATTTCTGTTCGTTTTAAGTTTTAACGTCGCTCCTTACTTTCAGCTAAAAAAAATAGTTTTTTTTATTTAATTTCTGAACGTTTTTGAATTAATGCATTTTTGGTTTTGGCTCTCCGCAAATAAATTATTAAAATGAAATTTGTATATTAATTCTTTTTTTGGCTAAATGGCTTTCTCTTAGTTTGATCAGACGATTTTGAGAAATAAGGGGTGGAGAAGGAGGCCTAGTTGCCCTCCAATTTTTCGGTTACTTAAAAAGGCAACTAGAACTTTTAATTTTTAACGATTTATCAGTAAAAAATATACGTAACTTAAGAACTAACTTACGTAAAAAACTTTCATAATCTTATAGTTTTTCATAAATCGTAAGTAGTTTTTCATAAAACTTTCATAAATCGTAAGTTTTGTCCCAATTCTTTAAGAATGACCCCTGAATCAGAAAGGCCGTAGAATAAATAGTTGAAATTACTAAAAATACTTTGGCATAAAAAGCGAGGTATTTATCTCCTCCTAAATACCTCGCTCTTTATGCTAAAGTATTTTTAGAACCCCTCATATGCGTAATAATCTCTGTTCGTTTTAAGTTTCAATGCTTCTCCTTCCTTTCATTTGAAAAAACGTTTTCATGTTTATTTTTCATTGTTTTCTTATAGTAATGCTAGAAAATCCTGCGCCTTTTTCATTGAATTTTTCTTCCCCCATGACAGATTCCTCCAAAGAAAGATCCTCCAACATAGCCCCCTCCCCTCAGCCTTACCCCCAAACAAAATAAAATCCCCCTGAAAACGTCTGTACACTTCCCAATAACCATTACTATATGTAAACACTGGTCAAAGTTTGTAACTTGCAGCCCCTCCCCCAGGGATTGTGGGGGAGTAAGTCATCCCCAAAGACATAGTTATTACGGTTTTCGACTATGCTGAACAAAATATCTATTTCAAAATTTTGATCCGTTGACTTTGGGAAAAAAATGAGCGTGGGACGGGGCCTAGATGCCCTCCAATTTTTTTGGTCACTTAAAAAGGGCACTAGAACTTTTCATTTCCGTTAGGATGAGTCCTCTTGCAACATTCTAGGACCACTTGGTCGATACGATGACCCCTGGGAAAAAAAAAACAAAAAAACAAACAAATAAACACGCACCCGTGATTTGTCTTTTGGCAAAAAATACGAAATTCCACATTTTTGTAGATAGGAGCTTGAAACTTCTACAGTAGGGTTCTCTGATACGCTGAATCTGATGGTGTCATTTTCGTTAAGATTCTACGACTTTTAGGGGTGTTTCCCCCTATTTTCTTAAATAATGCAAATTTTCTCAGGCTCATAACTTTTGATGGGTAAGACTAAACTTGATGAAACTTATATATTTAAAATCACCATTAAAATGCAATTCTTTTGATGTGGCTATTGATATCAAAATTCCATTTTTTAGAGTTTTGGTTACTATTGAGCCGGGTCGCTCCTTACTACAGTTCGTTACCACGAACTTTTTGATACTAAATAAGTAGAATAACGTGATTAGTAATAAGGACCAGAATAATATTGCTGCAGTTGTGGTAAGAAGCGAGGTTACTAGCTGATTTGGCTTTGAAATCATGAGTAACGCAAGACAGTGTCGTAACCTCTGTACAAAGGCTATTTAAATGGACTTTATCATTAAAAACACGACAAAATGGTAATACGTGGTATCAAATGGGAAGGTATAGCCTTCCTTGACTTAGGTCATACAGATGACTTAAGTATCCCACATAAACTATTTTAAAATGTATGAATTTTTTTAAGCCTTTAGAGCCACTTTTATGGCTGTACTTTGATACATTTATTTTTTTATTGCAACAACTACATCGTTTTGAAATTTGCAGTCTTTAGGGCTACGTTTTCTATTGAGAATGATTATTTATCCTACTTTCCATTACCATGAACAGTTTCACACAAATACTAATTTTTATTCTTTAACTCCTACTTTTAAACCCTCTATTTTTTTCTTTTTTATCCGTGATCTTCTACTAGGAATTTATCTCCACACAAGATTTATATAACTTTACCAGGAGTTGTAAAAGGCCGAATTCCATTTGACATTTCAGCAAGGATCTACCCTGACAAGAAATTCATAAAATGAATCGGAGCAGTCATCTGAAGAAATAATTTCGCAACAAAATTTTTGAACTTGAAAGGGAATCCAAGATTCAAGTCAAACTCGATTAAGTTTGAATTATACGTGATTTTCCTATTTCTTGTCTTTTTCTCTGGTGGAATCTGTTTCCACCAAATGAGATGATATATCCCAGCATTTCAAATAAAATATTTAATTTTAATTTTGATGTATTTCTGAAATGAAGTGAAAGAAGTTTATCTTATTCCTAGCGATATGACGGTCTTTAACTATGCTGTCTTGGATTAAAAATAAATTGGAGACAGGGTCAAAGGCATGAAATAGTGGTCAATGAGAGACTTACCGACTCAAGAGGAAAGGAGCAGGAGTCATTAAACAATTGAAATTCTCAGGAGGCAGACTGTATTCATTGTAATTTGAATAACATTTACTTAAAACTAATTGACCACGAAATAAACAGTGGAAAATGTAAATTAAGAGATCCACAGTTGACTTAGTTTCATTGCATCAAGAACTCAGGGAGAAAAATATGAAGAAATTTTTGGATTATGATTTACGTAATCGGGTATGAAAATTGTTCTTCGTAACAGTTTCGAGGGACATATTACGCATATAGACAGGTTCAAAATGATATGTTTTACTTTCTAAGAAATTATCAGATTTTGTTTCACTGACAACTCTCACGTTAGTGTTTGGAAATAATCTTTGCTTTATGTGAATCTCTTGACTAGGGTTCAAATCCAAGATTTAATCAAGCGTCAAAACAGGAATATTCAGATAAAACAAGCGATGTAAATCTCCATTTCTAATCTGTTATCCTCCTGTTGACTAGAGCTGCTTAGCAAGTAGTATAGATGGATTTTTTTTTACGATTTTTATTGAAGTCTTAGGTTCATTATGTCCAAAAATCTAATTTATAAGTAAATTTTAACTTATTTTTTATTTTGAGTTTATTCCCTGGTAGGTAGATTGTTTATGGGAAAAGCATCAATTTCGGTCTTAAAGATTGAAAATCTCGTAATTACGCAGAAAACCAAACAATTAGTGAAAACTTAAAATATATTTTTGGATGTATTCACTATCTATCCATCGCTTAATAAATATGACCATTGAGGATAGAGCTGGAGGGAGGGGAGAAGTTGTTCTTTCTGGGTTCTAAGAGGAATTTTTTTTATAATTTAAGTGGAATAAATGAAAAATAATAGAATAAACACCCCGTAAATTTTGAAAAATTTTTTTTTTTGTATTCCAATTAAAAAATGTAAAAAAAACCGTGAATTCGGTATATTTTGATAAATTTTTTCACTAATTGATCTCTTATTCCTATTTTTCATGCCTCTCACTCTGCAAGTCTTTCTTTGTGTGCTTCTCTGTGTTCCTCTCTCTGTACCTTTCTCTCTTTTCCTCTTTATCTCTTTTCCTCCTCTTTATCTATTTCTTTCTCCCTCTTCCCTTCTCTCCCTCCATTTCTTCTTCTTTTTTCTCCTTTCTATAGTATTTACCATTTCTTTCTCATACAATTACCAACATTTTTTTCTTATTTTAGAAAACAATGAAAAGCTGGTCATATACTTAACTCTTGGCATTGCAGCATCCATCGTAGCTATTCTTGGAGTTCTTGTTGCTCGGCTCTGGTACCAGCGTCAAAAAGAAAAGAAAAAATCATCAGTTGACTCAAAACAAGATACTATTTCAACAAACATGTCCTTACCTGGTTTTAATGTCGATGTTGAGGACGTCGATGCTGAAATTGACCTTACTTTAGTTCCCCCTCAAGAGTTTTACACCTGTGAAAGTGACCTAGTTGGGACAATTAAACGGGACACGAGAAGAGATAGTTCTATTCAAGGATATGGATATTCAAGCTTTAGCAAATCCTTTGATGCAGCTAAAATAAGAGACCAGATAACATTGCCGCGAAGCATGACAACTTACGATACAAACAGTTTATATTTTGACTAGGTTCAAAAACCAACGGGAATCTAGCTCAAATTTTGAATGATCAAAGTTGTTTGTTAGTTGAATAATTTCTAAGGATTTTAAGTGAAATTGTCTGACACTTCAGGGGACTGTTTTTATACTTTATTTTGTATTGTTTTTAAAGTAGAAGTGAATTAGAATCTATTTGAGACTATGTAAAAATGTTCAAACTCTCAAGATTCTAAATAGCTAACAATATAACAAAGCATTTAAATGAAAAAACTTAAAGCTAAAATTTTTCTTTGTTTATGCTACTTTTTAAAGCAAATGCTTTTATTTTTTTTAGAGTCAGCTTAGGTATCATATGAAGGGTTTCTATAAACTGTAATGAATTTTATCCATTATTTAAACAGGATTCTCTGTTAAAGTCGTCGACGCAGAACCGAAATTGGGAAAGCGAGAAACAATAGATTTGATTAACCCTATATACCAAAATTTTGACAGATTTTTCCATACTTTAGAATAGAAGAAAAAAGTACCCAAAGGAGGCATTATAAACCCATTCGAAAAGGAGGATTTGCTCTATTCTCCTGGAGTATAGGCCTGGATTTTTCCGCAAAAGTTTTTCATAACCAAATGCTGAAGTTTGTGTGTGACAATACTGAAATTTCCTTAACAGATTTGTTTAATTTATTTAATTGTTAATTAACACATTTGTTGAAATTTATTTAGGCTTCGATTTGAAGAAGCAGCTGCCCCGTAGGTTTCAAAATAAATCTTGGTTTCGTATTCTTATGAAAATAAGAAAATGAACAAAAACTGAGCTTCCCCTTGATTCTGATGAAAGACTTTTTCTGCATCTTTATTCAAAAATTAAAAATCCCTTTTCCAGTGTACTTTTGTTCTTAGTTTTGGGCATTTTTTCTGCTCTTAAGATCTAGATTTCAACAGGCTAAGCCTTTTCAAATGATTCCATATTATATTGGTTTGGTTATTAATTATCGCATTAATTATAGCAATGAAACTATGTGGGTGGAAAAGGCTGAAAAGGCTGAGCTTTTAACCCTTCCCCCTTTAGAAGAATAAAAAAAAACGGACACTTCTTGTGATTTCCGGGATGATTTTTATCTCAAAAAGGAAAAAAATTAATTTCAATCTTTTTTATGTAACACACAACCTCCATTTTCCTCCCGTGGATATCTCAATGCGACAGCAAATTAAGTCTGTATCATAAAGATGGAAAATTCGGACTTCGCTTAGGTTTGGTTCAAAATGTTCTCAGTTAATTGAAGTTGTTTTGATAAACCTTAGGGCAGGACTCTTTACAGTTTCATAATAAGGAGGTTCTAACATTTGTTCTGTTTTCTGTGGTAAAGCCATTTAATATTGGTCGGTAAATGAAATATATTTCTAGCTATGCTATTTCCGAGCATTTGTTTTGTACTTAACATTTAAAACTATACATTATTTTGTGCCGTTAAATGATCTAATAATCCAAGAATATAATGTATTTTAATAGCACAGTAACATTCTTTCGTTTACTTTTTTAGGCATCTGTTTTTTCTAAAGATATTATCTCAGGGGTACCGATTGAGAAGAGATGGGGCAGGAGGAGAAAATTTTAAACCTTTTATTTTGAAAATATAGTTTCTGCAATTTAATTTCAAAAGTCGAGGAAAGTTCCTTCTCAGCCACCTTCGTCCTACATTTCGGTGCATTGATCCTTAGTGAAACGGTAATGGAAACATTAATGATGGTAGCGGTAATGTATCTTTGCATTTACTTTGAAAACAAACAAAAATTATTTCAGCGTTGCATTTAGAAAGTTATTTTTACAGATTGGTGGTACTAGAATTATTACTGGTTATTCCGCAAATTGATAAATCTAGATCAGATTATACTTTTCCTGATTTACTAAATATCTGACGCCAAATGTTAAAGGCTTATTGAATATTGCTGCATTACATTTTAAATAAAAAGTATACCATTTTTGATTGAAATTTATCAGATATTGTTACGTGGAAGGCTCAACGTAAAAAGAAAAAATGAAATGATCACATATTTTGCAAAGGTCTTTAATTTCCCCCCAAACATGATATTTAATATAATTTTTGGTTGTTGACAACAAATTTTTGGTTAATACTAATTAGAATTCATGCAGGATTTGGTATGAGTTCTTCTGTGATTGATTTTTAGTGGATTCGTTAGTTAACGGTTTAAGATTTTTATTTTCACATTCAGAAATATATAAATAAACTTAAAAACACTTTCGCGATGCAAACAACCTATGAGGTTTTGAGGTCGCGCGAAAGTCCACTTACCTAAAAAAAAAAAAAAAAAAAATAATAATATTATATATCAATGATTCTATTATAAATAAACCAAAGATAAACAACTTATAACCTAAATATTAAACAAAAATTAAGAATAAATGAATTAATATAATAATCCATAAATAAAAAATAAAAGAAATATAATGAGATCAAATTCAGTCTCCAATGCTCTTCACAACACTAAGAAAATTATTTATTCTTCTCTCACGTTAGTTTATCTTATATTTTGATAACCTGTTAAGACTTGTGTGTTTTATTTTACCTTGCAAATTAAGTCTACATAACTTATATGTCCCATGGGAGTTTAAAATTCAAAAAAGTATCGAAGGGGGATCGGTAAAAGTTGTTTATCCCTTTCCCTCTTCAACTTAACACCAGATCTAAGTCCCCTTGCCCTATTCGCTCACTTCATCCTCTTCTTTCCCCTTTCCCAAACAGCGCATGAAAGTTTCAGCTTGATTCATGCCGTTTTCAAAATATTGCAGACACGTTATTTGTATTATCTAGATAAACACATTATCTTTTAATCTACGTCACTCCCTCTCAAGGTAAAATTAAAATCCACTTGACCCTCCCCCCTCCCCCGAAATAAAAAACAACTTTTTAACAATTTAAGCTAGATCCCTTAAACCTGTACCGCATATAACATGTTTCACTTATTCAAGTACCCAAGTCGATGCCACATTATACCATTGTGAAACTCTGGTAATCTTGGCCTAAGGAATGATTTCAAGAGCTGTTCTATAAAACCTATCAAAGAGCAATCAAAAACTTATGTAATTTGAGAGTCATTCCCCTTGGGTCTCATGGTTATATAAACCCCTAAGGCATTTTTATCCAATATCAGGAGACTTCCAAGGGGGCTGAGTAGCAGATAAATAGGTATGGTAGGAAGACTGGTTGCCCTCAAATTATCAAAGCATTTGAAGCTTGAATTTCTAACCAAATGAGGAGTTTTAAAGCTTATAAAACCATTCTTCTATGAGGATTTAGCTAGAAATTTATTTTTACCCTTAATTAAGATTTATTCGTTCCCGTTTTTGGGGAAAGCCAATTCTGTCTTTTTCTATTTTCTTTTGCTCTGGGATTTCCTTAACCCAATTATATCAGGAAACAAGGCTCATGGTGATCAGTAAAATGTTTTAGCCCTTTTTCAGCCCCATTTTTTCTGAGAAGAGAGTTATGCCCTGGATTTTTGTTTACATTATATTTTGCCTTATCCTAAGGTCTTACGACTGTAATTTTCAAACTAATCTGGGGAAAAATATTTTGATCTGTTTCTTGACCCCTATCATCTTCTTTCCCACTGTGAAACGCTCCACGTTTCTACCTTCAGTGCTTCTTTCTGCTTTTAAAACTTCAAGAACTGGTAATTTGATAAATGGGTACCAAAATTGAAAACGTAAGCGGCATCCACACTGTGTAGTTAATCTTCTATTTCAAGTGGTTAAGCATTGGTCTTGTATATGTAACCTTCCACGCTTAACAAAGTCTTTTCACACTAAGCTAATATTAAAGTTAATAAAACCACGATGATTATCGTCAACATCACCGCAATCACAACAGGCAAACTATTCAAAATTTAAAATGTGGGATGGAGACTGAGATTTAAGTTCTGATGAAGTTTGAAAGAATCTCTTGGAAAAATTT